>NW_026779225.1:0-134000 GCF_030144855.1 Hypanus sabinus
TCTCAGGATTAAAGGCAAAGTGAATAAGAATAAGGAAACTTGGTTCTTGAGGGATATTGGAACTCTGATAAAGAAGAGAGAGATGTATGACATGTATAAGAAACAGGGAGCAAATAAGGTACTAGAGGAGTATAAAAAGTGTAAGAAATTATTCAAGAGAGAAATCAGGAGGGCTAAAAGACGACATGTGTTTGCTTTGGCTGTCAGGGTGAAGGATAATCCAAAGAGCTTCTCCAGGTATGTTAAGAGCAAAAGGATAGTAAGGGATAAAATTGGTCCTCTTGAAGATCAGAGTGGTAGGCTGTGTATGGAACCAAAAGAAATGGGGGAGATCTTAAATGTTTTTTTTTCCGACTGTATTTACTAAGTAAACTGGCATGGAGTCAATGGAAAGGCGGCAAACAAGGACTTATTTGTCCCTGGGACCAATAAGGCAAACAGGGAACTCTGTATTGAGGTCATGGAACCTATACAGATAGAAGAGGAGGAGGTGCTTGCTATCTTGAGGTGAGTAGATAAATCCTCAGGACCTGACAGGGTATTCTCTCGGACCTTGAAGGAGACTATTGTTGAAATTGCAGGGGCCCTGGCAGATATATTTAAAATGTTGTTACCTACGGTGCCGGAGGATTGGAGGATAGCTCATATTGTTCCGTTGTTTAAAAAAGGTTCTAGAAGTAATTCTCGAAATTATTGGCAGGTAAGTTTGATGTCGGTAGTGGGTAAATCATTGGAGGAGTATTATGAGATAGGATTGACAATTATTTAGATAGACAGGGTCTTATTAGGGAGAGTCAACACGGCTTTGTGTGTGGTAGGTCATGTTTAACAAATCTATTAGAGTGTTTCGAGGAGGTTACAAGGAAAGTGGATGAAGGGAAGGCAGTGGATGTTGTCTACATGGACTTCAGTAAGGCCTTTGACAAGGTCTGCATGGGAGGTTAGTTAGGAAGATTCAGTCGCTAGGTATACATGGTGAGGTAGTAAATTGGATTAGACATTGGCTCAATGGGAGAAGCCAGAGAGTGGTAGTGGAGGATTGTTTCTCTGAGTGGAGGCCTTTGACTAGTGGTGTGCCACAGGGATCAGTGCTGGGTCCATTGTTACTTGACAACTATATCAATGATCTGGATGATAATTTGGTAAATTGGATCAGCAAATTTGCTGATGATACAAAGATTGGAGGTGTAGTGGACAGTGAGGAAGGTTTTCAAACCTTGCAAAGGGATCTGGACCAGCTACAAAAATGTGCTGAAAAATGGCAGATGGAGTTTAATACAGACAAGTGTGAGGTGTTGCACTTCGGAAGGAAAAAATAATGTAGAACATATAAGGTAGATGGTGGGGCACTGAGGAGTGCAGTAGAACAGAGGGATCTAGGAATACTGATACAAAACTCCCTAAACGTGGCGTCACGTGTAGATAGGGTAGTAAAGAGAGCTTTTGATACATTGGCCTTTATGAATCAAAGTGCTGAGTATAAGAATTGGAATGTTATGGTGAGGTTGTATAAGGCATTGGTGAGGCCGAATTTAGAGTATTGTATGCAGCCCTGGTCACCGAATTACAGGAAGGATATTAATAAGGCTGAAAGTGTGCAGAGAAAGTTTATGAGGATGTTGCCGGGACTTGAGAAACTGCGATACAGAGAAAGGTTGAATAATTTAGGACTTCATTCCTAGGAGTGTAGAAGATGAGTGTAGACTTGATAGAGGTATATAAAATTATGATGGGCACAGATGGAGTGAATGCAAGCAGGCTCTATCCACTGGGAGAAAAAAAAAACAGAGGACATGGGTTAAGGGTGAAGGGCGAAAAGTTTAAAGGGAACATTGGGGGAAGGGCTGCTTCACAACTGGGTCTGACAGAGGCATAACTGGTTCTTCTGGGCACATTTTGTCTCACTCCCAACTATTTCCTACCTTCCTTTGTGCAGGTACATAATGTCTAAAGGACCAGTGTTTGTAAATGAGACTCACCAAACTTTCTCCTGACTGAATCAGTGGAATCTCCGAGTCAGATGGGTTCTCTCTAGTTGATGCTCTCAATCCTCGGGCTGGTTCACTTGTTGCTGTTCCCTCATCTTCAGTCGTGGTTTTTCTTCCAATAAATCTCTCACTGCAAGTCTAACTTTAACGTGAAAGATAATGAAGCACGTTCACAATGAAAAGGAGGACCAAACATTTCTGCTTAATGTTACTAGGAACAAAACTCACTGAAATTTAAACGTTGAAAGCAAATATAATGATCTCAGTGAACAATCTTTTATTTTCCTTCAAATGTCACAAAGCGATATGGGATAAGAAGGAGCCATCATTCAGTGATGGTAAGACATACGACACAGGAACAGAATTAGATGATTCGATCTATCTGGTCTGCCACACCATTCAACCATGGCTGATTTTTATTTCAACACCATATTCCTGTTCCTCCTGTAACCCTGAAGCTAATTAGCAATCCTGAATATATTAATCTCTGTCATAAATATACCCAAATGGCAGCCTCAGCCAACCTCTGCGGTAACAAATTCCACAGATCAGACAACTTTTGGCCAAAAAATTTTTCTCATCTGAGTTTTAAAGGGAAGCATCTTTATTCTGAGACTGTGCTGTCAGATCACACACTCTCCATGTCTAATGGAAACATCCTCTCCATGTCCACTGTATCCAGGCGTTTCAGCATTCGGTAGGTTTACTTAACCATACACCCCTCCACCACCCCCACCGTCCCTCTGAACTCCATCGAGCACAGGTCCAGAACCATCAAATGCTCCTCCCACAGAAAGCCGATCACTCCTGAGATTATTCATGTGAACCTCATTAGCAACAACTGTACTGAACACATTTCCAGGAATAACAGACAAATCGGTTCCAGGATAATTGACAGGGAAAAGTTGTGCTTTCTTTACTGTTCTACTATCACATGTGTTGGCGCGTGGCCAAGTGGTTAAGGCGTTGGTCTAGTGATCTGAAGGTTGCTAGTTCGAGCCTGGGCTGAGGCTGCCCGTGTGTCCTTGAGCGACGACACCGGTCCCAAGCTGTATGGGTCCTAATGGCCTTCCCTTGGACAACATCGGTGGCGTGGAGAGGGGAGACTTGCAGAGTCTAACAGAGGCCTACAAACTATCACAGCCATTTTCATTTCCAGGTGAAGACAGGTCCATTTCATGAAATATAAACCAAGAAATAAAAATTACCAGTAACACTCAGCAAGTAAGGAACAGCTTACAATACAATTCAATTAATATCATTTCATCAGAATGACTTCAAACATTTACAGTTTTTAGTGGAGATCTCCAGCACAGCTGCCTGCCTGATTTCCACTGTGTGACAGTGAGGGGGGGGGGGAATTTCCAAACACAGTTTGAACACCAAATTCACGGGTCTATTTCTACTGTTGTAAACATGGAACAGCCCATTTACTCACAGCCTCTCCCTGTGAGGATGGAATGGGAACTCATCCTCTCCTCAGACTGGCAGTCATTGCTTCCAAAGGAACTCCAGAAACAAACATCTGATCCCAGACCAGAAATACTCGATCAACATCTCACAAGCACACACAGCTCAATCCCTGGGTCCACTTTGCCTGGATCAAAAACCGTGATCTCCCAGGACCCAACCTCACAGAGTCACACAGCTGAATCTGCCACTTACCGACCCTGAGAGTCTCACACATCGTCCCCACATCTCACACTGGGTCGAGCAATCTGGGATTTCCCCACAACCAATGTCCAGCTGCTCAAAATTTCTGCTTCATTGCAGGACGAGCATCCAGCCCCATCTGCAGAAGCTCAAACCAAAGTCAAAGCCAAAACACCAATAGTTCCATTTGCCTGGAAAGCCCATCACAGGATTAGAGCCCAGGCACCAACTCTCCCAGTACTATTTTCTGCCAGTAAAATGCTGCAGTGTGTCAGCCCGTCACTGTTCATAAACTAGCACCTCCACACCAATGCACAACAGAACTGGGTCCTGATGACCCTCCGGCATTCCAGCTAACAATAACCGATTCTGGAAATGACTCAGCGAGGCCAAAGGTACAAAAGAACACTTCACAATGAAGACAGAGATTGGAAGAAAGTTTGCTGATATATAACATTGAGGAGGTGGGATACAAGGCGGACTGAGGATGACCCAGATGGTTAATGTATTTCACTGAAGCGTGGTTGGGGGGTGTGAGGAGACTGGACAGAGTTTGAACAAGATGAGCAGATGGAACCAGGTGGGAGAAGGGATCAAGGACGATCACTGATGGTCCTCCAGCAACACATAGGTACTGAATGAATAGTACATACTATTGTACAAAAGATTCTAAAATGACAGAATTAGCAAAAATAACAAGAGCTTTGCCAGATGTATTTTGACCCGCACCAGATTTTTATCAACACAACCATAGAATGTTTCCCATCCAGACACTTCACGCTTTGCATGGTAATTACTCTGCCCGTGACTATGAGGAACTGGTAAGACCTTTGGATCCAGATCAGCACATCACAGAAACCATTCTCCCCTATAGACTTCCCAGTCCCTCGGTAAAGCAGGCAGTGAAATCAAAGATCCCCACAATCTGGGACGTTCTCCTTTCTTACCCACCCCAATCCGGGAGGAGACACAACAGCCAGAAAGCTCCAGGACAAATGTGAGGAGCCTCAGGAAGCGAGGCGAGTTCGGGAGAAGTTAACGGGACTCAGTGGCCAACATCAGATTTCCCCAACACAATATGGAGGATGCGTGACCACCCATCTAGAGATTGTGAACATACGCAAAGAGATCGTTACATCTATGGTTAAATGGGAGGGACAAATGGGATCACGTGACCGGTGGGTTCTAACACCCCAGACAGAGTCTCCAGCTTCCCAGCACTCTGTGGAAATAAACAGACGCCCCTCACATCTCCTCTCACCTTAAATGTGTCAGATATTTTAAACCCCCAGGAAAAAACATACCCTCTGTCCACTCTATCCATTCCTCTCGTAATCTGATAAACGTCCATCCAGTCTCACCCCAGCCTGCGCCGCTCTGGAGAAAACAACACAAGTTTGTCCAAACTCTCGTTATAGCTCATGCCCTCTAATCCAGGCAGGGTCCTGGTAAACCTCTTCTGCGCCCTCTCCAAGGCTTCGACATCCTTCCGACAATGGGGGCGACCAGAACTGTATGAAACACTCCAGATGTGGGCTGACAAGTTTTACAAATCTGCAACATAACTTCATGAGTTTTGAACTCAGTGCTTCAACTAATAAAGACAACCTTGCCATTTGCCTTCTTAACCACCCGATCAATCTGTGCAGTCTCTTTCAGGGAGCGATGAACCTGGAGTCTAAGATCCTTCTGATCATCGAAATTGTTCAGGGTTTTGCATTTAACAATGTACTGTCTCATACATTCAGGGCTGCAGTGCTACCAGAGCGGAGCCGGAGAGCCGCTCCGACACCTCTGAGAAACAGTCAAAATAAACAAGCGCGGACTTTAGCAAGCCTGGATATTAAATAGAGGGAATTTTACGGAAGCGGGGGTTGGGATGAGGGGGTGTTGGCTAGTGGGGAAAAATACCACTAATAACATTAGGATATTTGATCGTTTTTGGTGAAATCCTGGAGCTGTGACTGTTTTTTATTTAGGTATTTGTGACATTCCTTCTCGCTCAACCCGTTGTCCTAGGAAGCTGGGAAATAGCTGGACACAAATGCAAGCATTCATCCGCTCTTTCCCATGGATACCATTGGATTCCAGGAAGGAGCTATATTAAGCAAGGAATGAACATCGAAACCCATGTTTAAGAGTCGAAAATAATGAAAGAAATATTCACTCTCGCTCATCTTCGGCCTGATTTTGATCAGATACACAAGCTAATCATCCAAAATCCCCTTCTACACCTGGATAAATTTAATTTTGTTTTGGAAGCCAAATGGAAAAAAAAAATTCTAGGTTACAAGCTAGTTTTACGTCATTTCATATGATTAGTAGCTGATCAACTCCTTGGCCTCGCTCCACCAACTGTAGTTGATTGAAAAGAAGCTCTTTTTCTCTTTGTGTTGATAGGAAAAAAGAGTAATTTAGTGAGGAAATGAACTAGATGAAATGCATTTCCAAACCTCCTAAATGGTTGCTCTCCACCCGTTAACATTTGTCACTTCCAAAATACAATATTTTATATACGTATCGTTGCGATAATAATTTATGTAAAGATTCTAGCTTCTTTAACTTTTTATATATTTAAACACTAAACTGGATGTATGAAGGTCGAACCATGTAACACCAGACGTGTGAGGATATTTTGAGTATCGACACTCACAGGTACACTTCAATATATTGAGAAAGGGATGGAGCAGTGGACCCAGAGTGAAGTGATAAGCAGGTGAGAGGACGTACAAAGACAGAGGGGATGAGAGGGAGTGGGACGGAGGGGTATGAGGTAAATTTGTTCACCGGAAGGGGAAATCGATATCCATGCCATCTGGGTGGGTGGGGGCACCCAGACGGAATACAAGTTGCTGATCCCGCACCCTGAGGGTGGCCTCATCTTGGCAAGGGATGGGATGACACGTCGGAACGGGAATGGAAATCGGAATTGAAATGTTTGGACACCGGGAAGTCCCGCTCGGAGTGGATGGTTGAAAGATTAATTTATTATCAAAGCAGGAATTCATAAATAACACTGAGTTTTTTTCCTTTTCCGAGAACCACGAAACAAAGAAAACGTTAGTCGTTCAGAGAAAAAAAAATGAAACTCCCTCCCCACCCCCCCGCATCAAAAGGACGGCATCCCAATCATCAACCCCCAAAACCCACCCCTCCCCCCCGCACAAAAGGGAAGAAAAATATCGACACCCGTTAAAAACGTTCCTACCCGACACAACTGCAGAGGAGCCGGTGTCACCAATGTCGAGGCGGCCGCATCGGGAGCAGCGGACACAACCGGCGACCCCGGAAGATTCACAGGTGAATTGTCGCCTCACCTGGAAGGATGTTTGGACAACGGAAAGAGTTCGGCCGTCCGGCCCTGTCACTGTGACACCCCGAACTCCACATCAAATCCGTCCAAACGAATCTGGGCGAACTTTAATGACCAATAAATATAATTCCTCTCAGCGATCAGCTGTCTGAATGATCCCCTGACTCTGAGAGGAAGGGGTATCTATGGTCCACACTGTCAGGGTGTTGAGTTTACCAGGAGACAAAGACTGCAGGGACGAGAGGTTTTCTGTTGACTAATACACTGTGTGTGGATCCCGCTGGCAATTCTGGTGTTGTGACCCGAATCGAGACAAACACCACGCTGCCCACTCCACCAACAACACGGCACAGCCGTACACATAACAGGGGACTTTACATCCCACAACACTGGATTCAGTGATGAAACCCCTGATTAATATTGTCGTCTCACCGAAAAGTCCATTAACTCTAACCCTGCAATATGGTGTAAAATCCCGCTCCCCATATTAACACGGGTTATACAGACCAAACAGCAAACTGCCGGAGGAACTCAGTGGGTCGGACAGCATCTGTGGAGGGAGATGGACCGTAAACATTTCGGGCCGAGACCCTCCCTCTGGACTGAGAGTGGAGGGGAAATAGAGAAAAGAGGTGAGGGGTAGGGATGGGGCATGAGCTGGGGAGTGAGAGGTGGATTCAGGTGAGGGGGGAGGTGGAAGGTGAAAATAGTGACAGGGGTGGGAGCTCAATGGTTGGGGCAACACGGAGCTGCAGAAAATGGAAATTAATTCCATAAACAATGAGGTTAGAGAGTATTTGTTATAGAGAGTGCAATGAAGATCCACTTGACTGATCCCTGGAGAGGTGGGGTCATAACCTGAAGAAAGATCAAATGTGGTAACTCTAAATGTCATTTAGAGAATCGAGGACTGAGAGGTGAACACATTGAAATGCAGAACATCATTACCGGTTGAACCAGTGATCCCAGTCTCTGAAAAAGGGGATGGGAATCGAGCCAGTGACTCTGTGACCTGGGGGTGGAGGGAAAGGGATCGGGGTAGATATGGTGTGGAAAAGTAGACATGTATCTGGTGTAAATATGGAATAATGTGGGGAATGCGGCGGATGGGTCGGGCAGCATGTTAGGGCCGAGGAGCAGAGTCACCAGTTCAGGAGGGAGACCCTCCACCCGTCACCTGATCCCGTTTCCTGTTCACGTTTTTCTGCAGATCTGCAGCATTTGCGGGTCACTGCTCGACGTGTACATGCAGCTTCACCTTTGTCCCTTTCAGAGAACGCAGTGAGATCCGGATCAAATAGCTCCACACAATTAAATTAGATTATTACATTTACACAATTAGAATAGCTTATTACATTTTTTTTATATATTTTTGTACTATATATATATATATACTTACTTTGTCACAATTGTTAAGATCTTTTGTTAATTAGGTTCTACTGCTACCGCAGAGACAACGAATTTCTTGGCATATGCCGGTGCTATTAAACTTGATTCTGATATTGATATGGGAGACCCACCGCCGGTCACCTGATCCCAGTTACTGTAGATCGTAATGTGAGATTGAAGCATTTTCCATATATTTGCTTTCCACAGAAATGACAACTGGTCAGTTTCCTTCTGTGGTTCCGGAGCAGAAGCTCAGTCTGTCTAATATTTCCACACAATTAAAGTGGTGTATTTGTTTATTATCATCACGTACTGAGCTACAGTGAAAATCTTGCCTGATGTACCATCCACACAGATCGATACATTACAACAGTACATTGAGCTCATAGACAACAAAAAAAATAACTGTAACAAAGTATTATGGCTGCAGAGAAAGTGCAGTGCAGATAGACATATGGTGCAGGGTCACGTCGAGTTACATTGTGAGGCCGAGTCCATTTTATCATTCATTTGGCTTATAACTGCAGATAGGAAGCCATCCTTCAGCCTGGTGTTACGCACTTTAAGGCTTTTGTATCTCTTCCCCGATTGGGGAGCGGGTTTGCAGGAAGAATGTACAGGTAATGAGGTTCTTTGTGTACATGGCCTGCTTTTCCGAGGGAGGGGAAGTGTAGGGAGAGTCCATGGAGTGGAGGCTTGTTTCTCTGATGTTCTCTGCTCTCCAAAGTTCTCTGCAGTTCCTTGCAGTCATGGGCAGAGCAGTAGCCATACAAAGGCATGAAGTATCGACAAGGAGCTCAGAGACCTCGGCCTTCACCCTGCCTTGTGTAGCTGGATCCTGGACTTCCTGTCAGATCACCAGCAGGTGGTAAGAGTGGGCTTCATCTCCTCTGTCTCTCTGACCCTCAGCACACATACCCCACAGGGTTGTCACTTTGGCCCTCTCCTTTACTCTCTGTGCACCCATGACTTGTGTTGCCACCCACAGCTCCAATCTGCTAATTAAATTTGCTGAGAATACTACATTGATTGGCCTAAACTCAAATAATATCTTTCAATCGATCAAATGCCCCTGACAAGGTTCAGTCCAAACAAACTTTTCACCCTTCTTCAGGAGATTAGTCAGAGGAAGAGCGAGAGCAGCAAAGTTCTTACAGAACTTACGATAATATCCATCCATTCCCAGAAACCTTCTAAGAGCCTTCTTACCAATCAGAGATATGCTCTTCCCAAGTGTCACTCCCTGTGACTAAGTCATCAATATAGGCATCTGTGTGTTCTAACCCTCGAATTTCAAAATTAATCATTCTCTGGGATGTTCCTGGAGCATTTTTCTTTCCAAAAAGCAAAACATTGTATTCATACAACCTAGATGGTGTCGCAAAGGCAGAAATTTCTCTATGTCTGTCCGTCAATGGAACACACCAATACCCTGTCAACAGATCAATCTTTGTAAGAAATTAGCTATTCCAACTTTATCGATGCAATCATCTATCCTAGCGATAGGATAGGCATCTGTTTTTGTTACTTCATTTACCTTCCCATAATCTGTGCCCCTGAGACCTACTGAATCTGTTTCCACGCTTACAACAATTGCTCAGCCAATTTACATTCTCTACGTTCATGCGATATGGGTGTTGTTTAATCGGTTTGGCTTGACCAATATCTGCATCATGTAATGAGACCGTGGTTTGCTTGCGAACATCGCAAAAGAAATCTTTAAACTTCAGAATTAATTCCTTCAGCTGTTGTTGCTTTGGCTGCAGATGAGCCAACTTGTTATCAATATTTTCTGGAACAACGGAGTTCATTAGCCTAACTGGGACCACGTTTGGCTTGTGAAAAGTCTCAGACGAGTCAATTGTTTCAAGCTCAGTGTTACCAGATTCATATGTTTTGACAACAACACTCACAGATGGTGCCTGATTGTCAAAACAAGGCTTTATCATATTTATGTGTGCCAGGTGTGTTAGTTGACGTAGGTTGTGTGTTGTAATAACATAATTCACATCATTAAATTGAGAGACTATTTCATACGGTCTATTGAATTTCACCTGAAGTGGATTCGTCAACATAAGGCAAGCACCTTATCTCACACCTGGTATTTTCTTTCACAACCCTGCTTATCAAACCAACACTTCATTTTGTTTTGAGAAATCTTTAAGTTTTGTCTCGCTAGACCACAGAATTGGTGTAGTTTATTTTTGAAATTTAAAACATAGTCTAACAAGTTAACATGTACATCCCCATCAATCCACCGCTCCTTTTACAAGGTCAAAGGTCACCTCACTCTGCGTCCAAATACGAGTTCAAATGGAGTAAAGCCCAATGATTCCCGAACCGACTCTCTTACTGCGAACAAAAGCAAATGTATTCCTTCATCCTAGTCGTTTCCATTTTCAACACAGTATGTCTTAATCATTGTTTTGTGGGTAGAGTGAAATCTTTCTAAAGCCACTTGTGATTCCGGATGGTATGTAGACGATGTAATTTGTTTTGCTCCCAGTTCATAAACTACCTGCTGGAATAACCCAGATGTAAAATTACTTCCTTGATCAGACTGAATTTCTTGAGGCAAATCAAATAAAGTAAAAAAAAACTCAGTAAGAGCCTTCGACACAGTTTTATCTTTAATATTTCTGAGCAGTATTGTCTCTGGGAATCTGGACGCAGTACACATAATAGTTAGCAGATACTGATGGCCAGCTTTAGTCTTTGGCAATGGGCCAACATAATTCTCTATAACTTTAGAAAAGGGTTCACAGAATGCAGGTATAGACCACAGTGGGGCCACTGGGGTGACCTGATGAGGTTTAGCCAAAACTTGACAAGTGTGACAAATCCCAGCATTAATTTCTGGTTTACCCTGGTCATCCCTGCTACTCTTTTCGAAACTCTTATTCAGGGTAACCATACGCTTATGAGTTGAAGCAAACTGATCTGCTAATCTAGCAGACTCCTGCATAGTGGCAGCATCATTTCCATCTAAATATGTCTTTATGTCATCAGGGACACTCTTATTGAATTCTTCAGTTAAAACCAACTCGTTCAAGCTGTTAAAATCATCATTTACATTTTTATATGTGCACCAGCGGGCAATACACACAAATTACTCATAAGCAAATTTCATATAAGTCTGGTTCACAGGTTTCTTCAAATTTCTAAACTTTTGCCTTTATGCTTCTGGGACCAACTCATAAGCTTTGAGCACAGCCTGCTTCACTAGGTCATAATGTGTGGTGCGTGGCCAGCTGGTTAGGGTGTTGAACTAGTGATCTGAAGGTCATGTTTTCGAGCCTCAGCCGAGGCAGTGTGAGTGTTTTTGAGCAAAGCACTGAACCACACACTGCTCCTGCACGTTTATAGCCCAGTGGCGATGATTGGTGCAGTATAAAAAAAATCAGCTGCTTCATCAACTGGCAAAGCAGTATAGGCATGCTAAGCCTTTCCCTTTATCACACTTTATGAGACAATTTTCTGTCTGTTTTTCTGCCTCTCTAGCCTCAAACTGCCTCTGCCTTTCCGCAGCCTCAATCTTTAATTTTTCTCACTTGTACTGGAGCTCAAGCTCACGAGGTTCACTTCCAGGAAACACCTCCAACTCCTCCACTTTAAACACACCCTCAGATACATAATGTTCAGCTATCACCCTCTGCATCTGTGCCCTCCTCATTGTCAATTTCACCTTAACAAGTTTTAACCTTTCAGCAATACTCAACAACTCAACCCTTCTGGCGTCCTCTAATGCCTCAGAGGTTGGCGCTTCCTGACATCGATCAACATCCATTGCTGCAAATTTCCCAAACAGAAATAAATCAAAAGAGTTTTCCCCAATGAAATTGATAATTAATCAATCCTCAAATTTGATCATAACCCAGATGCAGGAGAACCGTAACGCTTCAGAAACGAACCAGCAGCAACAGACTACTACTGGAGTCTGTTTTTGATGTGAAAACCACAATGCTTATTAGTATCCACTTATAATATAGTAACTTAAGCAAGTTAAACGAAAATTAACAGTGTTATGTGTATATATGTGTGTAAATTTAACTCCCAAACTATTGAGCTCAGGGGAAACAAGGCTTGGAGTCCTGAGATTGTAAAGTATGAAAGTTCAGTTTATCCACAAAATAGGTGATGGGAGAGATATTTGTAATTTAGGGTAAATGTCAAGAGAAGGCAGTTATGTCGAACAGCAAGGGAGATGAGGCTGCGTGCAGAGCTATGGTGGAAATCTTTGTCAGATGGTACGAGCAGAATCATCTGCAGCTTAATGTGAAAAAGACTAAGGAGCTGGTGGTGGACCTGAGGAGGGCTAAGGCACCGGTGACCCCTGTTTCCATCCAAGGCATCAGTGTGGACATGGTGGAGGATTAAAAATATCTGCGGATACGAATTGACAATAAACTGGACTGCTCAGAGAACACTCAGGCTGTTAACAAGAAGGGTCAGAGCCATCTCTATTTCCTGAGGAGACTGAGGTCCTTTGACATCTGCCGGACGATGGTGAGGATGTTCTACGAGGCTGTGGTGACCAGTGCTATCATGTTTGCTGTTGTGTGCTGGGAAAGAAGGTTGAGGGTAGCAGACACCAACAGAATCAACAAACTCATTCATAAGGGCAGTGATGTTGTGGGGGTGGAACTGGACACTCTGACAGTGATGTCAGAAAAGAGAATGCTGTCCAAGTTGCATGCCATCTTAGACAATGACTCCCATCCGCTCCATAAAGTACTGATTAGGCACAGGAATACATTCAGCCAGAGACTCATTCCACCGAGATGTAACACTGAGCATCACAGGAAGGCATTCCTGCCTGTGGCCATCAAACTTTTCAAATCTTCCCTCGGAGTGTCAGACACCCTGAGCCAATATGCTGGTCCTGGACTTATTTCCACTTGCAAAGATTAACTTATTATTATTTAATTATTGATGGTTTCATATTGCTATATTTCTACACTACCTTGGATGGTGCGGCTGTATCGAAACCCAATTTTCCTCAGGATCAATAAAGTACGTCTGTCTGTCTGTCTGTTCTGCAGGTTCCACAGTGTTAAAATGAGAGAACAGTTGCTGTAGATTTTATCCATCATCTTTACAAATCTACATACGAATTATCACCGAATGTGACTTGTCATGAGGGGTATCATCTTCAAATGAATGACCACATCACACACAGGCAAGGGTTAACACATAAGTGGTCTAAACAGGATATCCCAAATCAGATCCACTCCTATGGGTTAAATGAGGTGACAACCACACATTCGATGTACGGCGAATGGATAATTAACCCACCCTTGTGGGCATAGGAATGTTCTAAACAGTGACCTTTGGCCACTATTTCCCTGGTTTCAATCCTTTCATTTTTCATCCGTCTCCGTCTGACTCTGAGTGTCTGTGTCCTCGGTTAAAACGAAACAAGCTGCGAGCGATGTAAACAAGCTGCAAGTCAGACTTCTTAATTTCTGTCTCTTAAAATGACAGTCCACAGCAAACGAAACCTAGGGATTCATAACAACGGCCACTCCCCACTATGAATTGACGTGTTCCAGTAGTTGGGATGACTGAGTGAATCCCTTCCCACACTCTGAGCAGGTGAACGGCCTCTCTCCAGTGTGAACTCGCTGATAACTCAGTAGGGTGGATAGATCAGTGAATCTCTTCCCACAGACTGAGCACGTGAACGGCTTCTCCCCAGTGTGAACTCGATGATGTCTCTGTAGATTGGATAACTGAGTGAATCTCTTCCCACATTCTGAACAGTTAAACGGCTTCTCCCCAGTGTGAATTCGCTGATGCTTCCGTAGGGTGGATGTATCAGTGAATCTCTTCCCACATTCTGAGCAGGTGAACGGCTTCTCCCCAGTGTGAACTCGCTGATGACAAAGTAGGGCGGATGAATCAGTGAATCTCTTCCCACATTCTGAGCAGGTGAACGGCTTCTCCCCAGTGTGAACTCGCTGGTGTCTCTGTAGGTGGGATGACTGAGTGAATCCCTTCCCACAGACTGAGCAGGTGAATGGCTTCTCCCCAGTGTGAACTCGCTGATGATTCCATAGGGTGGATGAATCAGTGAATCTCTTCCCACATTCTGAGCAGATGAACGGCTTCTCCCCAGTGTGAACTCGCTGATGACTCAGTAGGGTGGATGGATCAGTGAATCGCTTCCCACAGACTGTGCAGATGAACGGCTTCTCCCCAGTATGAACTCGATGATGTCTCTGTAGATTGGATGACTGAGTAAATCCCTTCCCACAGACTGAGCAGGTGAACGGCTTCTCCCCAATGTGAACTTGCTGGTGTGCCAGTAGGTGGGATGACCGAGTGAATCCCTTCCCACACTCTGAGCAGGTGAACGGCCTCTCTCCAGTGTGAACTCGCTGATGCCTCAGTAGGGTGGATAGATCAGTGAATCTCTTCCCACAGACTGAGCATGTGAAAGGCTTCTCCCCAGTGTGAACTCGATGATGTCTCTGTAGATTGAATAACTGAGTGAATCTCTTCCCACATTCTAAGCAGGTAAACGGCTTCTCCCCAGTGTGAACTCGCTGATGCTTCCGTAGGGTGGATGAATCAGTGAATCTCTTCCCACATTCTGAGCAGGTGAACGGTTTCTCCCCAGTGTGAAATCGCTGATGCTTCTGTAGTGCGGATGAATCAGTGAATCTTTTCCCACATTCTGAGCAGGTAAACGGCTTCTCCCCAGTGTGAACTCGCTGGTGTCTCTGTAAGTGGGTTGACTGAGTGAATCCCTTCCCACAGACTGAGCAGGTGAACGGCTTTTCCCCAGTGTGAACTCGCTGATGACTCTGTAGGGTGGATGAATAAGTGAATCTCTTCCCACATTCTGAGCAGGTGAACGGCTTCTCCCCAGTGTGAACTCGCTGATGACTCTGTAGGGTGGATGAATAAGTGAATCTCTTCCCACATTCTGAGCAGGTGAACGGCCCCTCCCCGGTGTAAACTCGCTGATGACTCTGTAGGTGGGATGACTGAGTGAATCTCTTCCCACAGACTGAGCAGCTGAATGGCTTCTCCCCAGTGTGAACTCGCTGATGTACCAGTAAGGTGGATGACTTAGTGAATCCCTTCCCACATTCTGCGCAGGTGAAAGGCCTCTCTCCAGTGTGAACTCGCTGGTGACTCTGTAGGGTGGATGGCTGAGTGAATCCCTTCCCACAGACTGGGCAGGTGAATGGCTTCTCCCCAATGTGAACACGCTGGTGAGCCATTAGGTCAGATGACAGAGTGAATCCTTTCCCAGATGTTCAGCAGATGACCAGCCTCTGCCCAGTGTGAACTGACTGGTGTGTCCACAGGTGGGAAGACCGACTGAACGCCTTCTCACACACAGAACAGGTGAATGGCCTTGCCCAGTGTGAAATTACTGATGTACCTTCAATTGTGATAACCGACTGAATCCATTCCCACTGTCTGAACGGGTGAACAGCCTTTCTCCTGTGTAAAATGACGGGTTGCCAGTTGGTCAAATGACCGAATAAATCCATCCCCACAGTTGAGCAGGAAGGATGGTCGATTGAATCCCTTGCTCCTTAAATATCTAGAGAGAGACAACAAAACTGGTGTGCCGTGTTTGAACTTCCTGGAGACAAATTCCTTCTTGTTTTTAACCTGTAAAAAGATTTACAAAATCCATCAATGGGTGTAGGACAACATTTCAGATGAGATTACTTCAGTTACCAAGGTTTGACCTGGTATCGCACTGTTTCAGTGAGGTTCTACCCAAGTTGGACAGAGAAATCATCTCCTGACTGGGCAGAGTGCTGGTATCTGGAATGACCATCAATTCTTTGATGCTCTTCCTGTTTCTATAAGAATGGGGCATTTCTGTCATCTCCAATTTGTACCTTGGTGGAGTTAGACTCTCTCCATTGGTATTATTCCCTGTTCCTGCTGAGCTGCATGGGTGCCTGGCCCCACAGTAACAAAACCAGTCTCATGCAATTAGTCTTTCTTGATGTGCATCTAGGATTTTCTTTTATGTATTATTAACGTAAAGTGCCACAGTTTTAATGCCATATTAAAAATTCCTGTTGAGGTGAGTGGTTGGTCCGCACAACTGTTAAAAAGACAGAGTGAATTTTTGTAATATTTCACATTCTTGTAGAAAATTACAACACAGAAACAGGCCCTTTGGGCCATCTAGTCTGTGCTAAACTATTTAAACTGCCCACTCCCATACCCCTACCATCCAGGTACCTACATGAACCTCTGAAATGTTGAAATTGAGCTCGCATGCACCACTTGAGCTGGCTGCTCATTCCACACCCCGATGACTGTCTGTGTGAAGAAGTTTCCCCTCATATTCCCCTTAACATTTCACCTTTCACCCTTAACCCATGGCCTCTGGTTGTACTCCCACCCCATCTCAGTGGTAAAAGCCAGCTTGCATTTACACTATCTATGCCCCTCTATCACAATCAAATCTCCCCTCAATCTCCTACAGTCCAAGGAATAAAGTCCTGACCTGTTCAATCTTTCCTTATAACCCAAGTACTCCAGACCTGGCAACATCCTTGTGAATTTTCTCTGAACTCTTTCAAAGTCCTTACATCTTTCCTGTAGGTTGGTGACCAAAACTGTACTCAGTACTCCAAATTAGGCCTCACCAATGTTTTCTACAAGTCAACATAACATTCATCTATTGTTGTCAGTACTTTTGTTCATGAAGGCCATTGGGCTAAAATCTTCCCTTCCATCTCTATCTAACTGTGATACCACCTTCAGTGAATTAAGGACTTTCTTCTACAACAGGTCCCTTTCTTCTACAACACTCCTCCGTGCCCGACCAGTCACTGTGAAAGACCTCCCTCGGTAGGTCAGACCAAAGTGCAACAACTCACACTTGTCTGCATTAAATTCCTTTTTCCATTTCTCAAACCATTTTGCCAGCTGGTCCAGATCGCACTGCAAGTTTAAATGCTTTTTTGGCATTGACTAGATGGGACAAATAGCCTGTTTCTTTACTGAACTTCTCCATGTTTATATGGCAGAGAAGCTGGCCAAACTTGTTTGGAAGGGAAAGGGTAGGAGTGACAATTGAGCAGCAGTGGCTGGAGTTTCTGGAGCAATTTGGGACCTGAGTGATTCCACAGAAGTGGAAGCATCAGAAAGACAGGAGGACAGAACTGTGGCTAAAATGAGAAGCCAGAGCCAACATAAATGTCAAAGAGAGGGCAAACAAAAGAACAAATATTCGGAAGCTTTGAGAAACCAAAAGACAACAAAAAAATTCAGATGAGCTCAGTGCGTGGAATTATGACTTGTAGTCATTAATGGGTCTCGGTAGCACCCAACAGTCTGAGGCATTTAGTGGAATAATATATACGAGGCTTCAATTTCTCTTCAAAACCAAGGTTCCCTGGACCAGTTACCTTTCAACTTTCATTTTGGCAGGCACATACAAACTCTGCATCCTCAAAAATTCACATCTGAAGACCTCCCACTTACAGGTACTCCTTTGCCAGGAAACAACCTGTCCCAAACCACACTTGTCTGATCCTTTCTGATACCATCAAAATTGACCTTTCTCCATTTTAGAATCTCATCCCGTGGTCCAGACCTCTCTTTTTCCATATTTACTTTGAATCTCATGGCATTATGATCACTAATTTCTGTCACCAGCCCTGATCATTTCCTAACAGCTTATTGCACACTTCTACATCAGGAATTCTACGTATTGATTAAGGGCACATATGACAAACTCTACCTCATCTAGTCCTTTACAGTTTAGGAGTCCCAGTCAATATGTGGAAAGTTAAAATCACTTACTGAATCAACCTTTTTGTTTATTGGCATGGTCTGCAATCTCTCTACAAATTTGTTCCTCTAAATCCCTGAGACTGTTGGCTGCAACCAAGTCCCAATATTGGTTACAATATCATAATTCCCTAACTGAGCTCATCTGGCTTTCCTACGATGCTTCTTGCATTGTGATATACACAGCTCAGCACATTCATTGCACCAGGCTCAACCATCTAACTGCTGAATCTATCTATGATCTGAACATCTGACTGGTGTCAAGGAAACAAACCCTCCATCATTGTCACAAAAACAAAGGAGCTGATTGTGGACGACAGGAAGAATGGAGACAGGATAACCCCTATTGACATCAATGGATCTGCGGTTGAGAAGGTGAACAGCTTTAAGTTCCTCGGCATAAACATCACAAAGCACCTTACATTGTCTGTGCATACCGGCTGTGTTGTGAAAAGAGCACAGCAGTACCTCTGTCACCTCAGATAGTTGAAGAAGTTGGAGATGGGGACCAAAATTCTGAGGACTTTCTACAGGGAAACAATTGAGAGCACCCTGACTGGCTGCATCTCTGCCTGATATGGGAACTGTACTTTCCTTAATTGCAGGAAACCTCAGAGAGTGTTGCGGACAGCCCAGCACATCCGTAGTGGTGAACTTTCCACTATTCAGTACATTTACACAGACAGGTGTATAAAAAGGGCCCAAAGGAAATCAGGGACCAAATTCACCAAAACCACAATCTGTTCCTGCTGCCACCATCCAGGAAATGGTACCACAGCAAAAGGAGCAACAGGCTCCACCAGGTCATCAGACTGATTAATTCATGCTGATACAATTGCATTTCGATGTTATATTGACTGTCCTGTGTACAAACGATCTATCATAAATTACCATAAATTGCACATTGCACATTTAGATGGAGACATAACATAAAGATTTCTACTCCTCATGTTTATGAAGTATGTATCTAATAAAGTCAATTCAATTCAATTCACCCTCTCCATTATCTGTTTGGTCATTCTGGCTCCCATTCCCCTTACAGCTTATTTTAACCACATCACCCGCTTCACCCTCACTAGCACTAGCATGCCTTACCACTTGGATATCAGTCCCCTCTTGTTCTGTTCCCCTAACTAATGAATCCCCTATCACCCCTTTGACTGTCAGGTAATCCCCTTCACCACCAGTTTCTAAAGTGGTCTACCTTTTGTTGTGTTTGATGGGCACAAGAGTTCTCCGCAATGGCTATTTAACCTCATTCCCCTTCCTGACTCTCTCCCAGTTTCCTGTGTCCTGCTCCTTGGGTGTAACTCACCTCTCTTCATGTCATATCTATCACCCTCTCCAACTCCCAGATGATCCGGAATTTATCCATTTCAGGTTCCATCTCCTTAACGTACAGGGTGCACATCTTGTAGGTGAGGACATCAGGGACACTGGAGGTCTCACCACCTTCCCACCAATGTCCCCTCTAATTTGTAATGACCACTGTGCACTCAAATCCTGTACTGTGCACTATTTTTAACTCGGTGACATGTGCACAGTAAATTTTATACAGAGAGGTAATTGTTTTCACAGCTAGCAAATCACTGTTGATAAGTACTTTGATCTCCCCTGGGTTTGATCGAGTTCATCTGCACTCTCACACAACCTATGTAGTAGGGCTGTAACGGGTAATGAAGGATTTTCTCACCAAAGCTTTTGCATATTGCCCATATGTGGTTTGCTTGCTAAATTATGCTTTAAAAAGTCAGATTTGCAAATATTACTCCACTTCTTCCCACTTACAAATTCTCCAGCACCTCTTGCATTGCCACAATACACACAGGTAACACCAGTTTCTATATTGGGCATAAAGATTTCCCCTGAACCCTCCTGACGAATTAAGGGTATATAAAAAATTCATTTTGAACCTGTGTAACCTCTGGGTAAAAGAATAATTTGGAATGAATAGGAATTTTGAACTGGTGAACTCCGTCTTCAGCGTTTAGCTAAGACAGACTCATTACCCGTTCTCTGTGGCTTGCAGAGAGACACATTGAGAGCTGATAAGATTATACATTGTATCCTTGTTGTGAGTATCCTTGGAGGAGGACTCACTGATAGGGACAGGAATGAACATCTGTTTGTAATTAAGTCAGGGCCTTGCAAAGGGAATAACTGATAAGGACTGGACAGTCCACCCATCTATAACTAAAACCAAACTCTGTTATCTAAGTAATTAAGTTTTGCATCAACACACTTAGTGTGTGTGCCAGTTCAAATAACATCTTGCAATATTAATGTATGGGATGTACTATTTATAAATATATGGCTGTAACCCAAGTCATTCGACTTGTCAGAAGGTGGCAGTGCTCCCCTTTGACAACTGGGTCTCAAAACTCCTGCAGGCATTTGAATGCACAATAAACCATGGCGTCGATAAGAAGCTGGTCTCCTGAGTTTTATTCAGATTCAACTTTAACATTTGGCATCATGAACAGCATCCCAATATAGGTAGTGCCAAGCAGACGGGCTGAGTAAGCATCTGGACCACTCCGGGGACTGCGGAGACCGAAAGGAAGCCCAAAGGGTATTTGTCACTCACCGTTAGTTCCTTTGGACGTACGGTGCCTCACTCAAGGCTGATCACATAACTTGACAGGATCAGGAAAGAATTTGTTGGGAGATTTGTATAAGGTAGGCAAAATTTTACTAAGTGGCCAGGAGGCAGACATGCCAGGTAAATTCATCCATTAAGCAGGAGGTGCCAGCCGGGTACATTTATCTCATTGTTTATTGAGCAGGAGGCTTTGTGCCCAATAAATTACTTAGAGACCACTGGTCAATTGCAGACGATTGATACGAGTGGGCCAGCAGCAGCCCGACACAATTTGTGTGAGAGTTCTTCAGACAAGGAAAAATATTTGTGAATGTTGAGTGCTGTGCTGAATAAGAAATTGGGGAACAAAATGTAGCCACGGATGGGGGAGGGTGCAGGAGCCTGGGTTATTATCTCATGAGAACAAGCAGTAAATTTGATTTGGATAATGAATTGAGGAAAGAAGTGGAAATTGTTGAAAAGGGAATGGAAGGAAAAGGCAGTTGTAAAGCAGAACTTTGCTGGCTATGCCACTGGTGGCATAGTGGCTTCAGCGTTGGACTTAGAGGCAAGAGGTCCCGAGTTCGAATCCAGCCGACTCCCTTACACTGTTTCATCTGTGCTGGGTTAGAGCTGGTGAACAAAACAACTCACCCAGCAGAAGGCAATGGCAAACTACTGCTGTAACTTGCCTTGTACATGATTTCCCAACACCACACAGTGGCGTAGAAGGAAATCCTTGGCTAACTGGAATAAATTCCATATGTGACATACCTTTAAAGTGGAACAGTATATTATCAGCAAGTTGGAGGAATAATGCATGTGATAAAGGGATAGAGTCGTGGTCACCAACCATTTTAAGCCCAAGATCCCCTACCTTGGCCTTACTAAAATGCAAGATCGACCCAGATCAATTAGTTACACGCATGCACAGGAGGGCAGAAAAGACCGGAAATAAAACCCCACAACCTGGAAGTAGAAATAATGTATAAACACTGGGGCACCCGCCCTTTTTTTGCACCGCAGACCAGTTTAATATTGACAATATTCTTGCGGACCGGCTGACGGGGGATGGGGTGGGTGGGGGTGTGAACCACGATAGGGATACAGCGATACTCGAAGCAGGTTCCTTATGATCAGTCTATTCCGTAATATCGTTTTCGCGCCTCTCGGCACTTAGCTTCTGTCCCGTGCTGCTCACGTTTTCTCCGCTGAAAAAACTCAACACATTTGCATTTAAGTGCAGGGTGCTTGGACTCGGGGTACCGAAGCAGATTTGAGGGCTTCATTGCCTCATTGGACAGCCTCCTGCCCGCCCTCCACCAGATGCCTTGGCTTGGTTTGGTTGGTCGTGGGTTGGTTGAGAGGACAATGTCAGCGCCGGAGGTCCCTGTGCTGGGGCCGTGGTAGACAGTTTGGAGAGAGTGACCGACTGAGCAAGGAGTGTAACAGGGCACGCGCCCGCCCCCCCCTTGTAGGACCTATCAGCCGACAAAAGTTTGTTTCATCAGATCACAGCATGGTAGCTGCTCTGATACCTATGAAACGCTGAGCCCGAATTAGGTCGACGGCGAATATTTTAGCACCAGATTCCCCACGAACATTCAGTGTGCTAAACAGGTTTAGAGGCAGCACTCCAGGCCAGTAGTGACGGCACTTCCCACCGGCCGCCCGAGGCCAACTGGTGATCTCTGGCATGAGAGTGTCACTGCGGTTCGGCGACTGATGACCTCGCGTGCACTCAAGTTCAACAGTGGGCTGACAGGGAATGAGGAAAGGTGCAGCTGACTCATGTTGTTTCCTCGCGACCCAGTGGTTGGGGACCACTGAAGTATACTGTGTAGTGCGGGGGAGTTACACGCATGTAGAAAAAATGGAACTAAAACCCCACAACCCGGGAACAATCTCTCAACAGTTTCTTCCTTTCTTCCCTTTTCCCAGGATCTACTGAGGAAATCTCAAAAGCAGACTAGTCGATCACAATCAACAGCTTGGCGACCACTAGGATAGAGGTAAGTACTGCAGAAGGAACACCAAAGTTTGGGAGACGTTACAAACGGAGCATGAATGGATGGATGGGCGCCGAAAACAACAGCAGGAAAAACAACGTAAGCAAACCAAGGCCGGTCTACATAGGAGAGAAAGGCAGGAATGTCAGTCTAAAGTTACAACTGATAGGGAAACATGGAATCCCGAACCCATGTCTGGCATATCGACACTGTATGAGTTTTGTGGCCTGCTAAAGCACTTTCTTAGGAGACCAAGCCTTTAATGATGGGAATCTGCCCCCCCCCCCCCAATTTAATGTCTTACTGCTCCAATGCTTACCAACTAAGTTAGCCAACAGCATTAACAAATAATATGGATTGGCCTGACAATGACCAAAATTGAATGCAATGAGCTTTGACATATCATTGGACCGGGGCTTTCAAATGCCTATCAACCCCGAAGAGAACTAATATTACAGGTGAATGGAGACTGTCTCTGTCTGTCGATGGAGTAGCACTAATTCTGTGCTGCTCTTAGTTTTCTCTCCCGCTCACAGCTTAAATTTTGAATTTCAAATTTTTAATTGCTGATTCTTGAAGGGGAGTGACATGTCTATGTCTACGAGAAGTGGGAAGAATCTGCATGAACCTACTGACAAAGGTAATGAAAAAGGAAAGACATCGAAGGAAAGATCTGATGAAATGCCATCATGGGCTGAAGATATTGTTCGGACACTGAAATCAATTCAAGATCAGAATAAGGCAATTAAAGATCAACTGGAAAAGAATATAATGAAATGAACTTATTTCTGGGAAAACTTAAAGATATGGAAACTCAAGTTACTAATCATGAAGAGGAATTGAAGTTAACTAAGCAAAAACTGTCTGAAACTATAACCTGTTTGGAAAAAAATCGTTAATAAGATTATTGATTTGCAAACTAGGTCTCGCAGAAACAACATACGAATCATTGGATTGCAGTAAGGAGCTGAAAATGGAGACATAATTGTTTACTTTGGTAAGCTCTTTCATGATCTATTTCTGACTATTTCATCACAGCTACTTGCTATTGAAAGAGCACACAGGCTGTCCACTTCGAAATTTAAAGACTCAACCAGATCAAGATCTGTTTTGGCTTGTTTTCATCACTTTAAAATAAAAGATCAAATAATGCGACAGGGAAGAAAACAGAGTTTTCAGATTCAGTGAGTCTGAGCTCCGTTTTTACGAAGATTATCCAAAAGAAGTAATGGAACAAAGAGCAAGATTTGCTTTGGTAATGAAACAAGCATATGATAAGAAACGATTCCCCTCTTTGAGTTACCCGACAAGAATGAAAGTTTTTCCTCCTAATTCTTCCCCATGTACTTTCTTTGACCCAAAAGTCGAGCTGGATTTTGTCCAGGCTATACCAGTCACCACCACTGACGTTACTACTGAATGAACTATCTGAAAAGCTGTTTGTTTATCTGTATATTACTCACACTACAAAAAGAAGATATATGAAGGCTATTTGGATATTTCATTGACAGATTAATAAAAGAAGAAAAGAAAACCTGCTCATCATTACATCCTATTGGATTTTTGTTTGGAAAGAACATTTACGGATCAAGTTTGACTGTTTAAATGGTTAATTACATATTTGACTGAGAAAAGAGGACAATAGGATTTGTTCCTTTTATCTAATATTTGGTTTGATTTTTTTTGTTATTTCTTAAATTACTAACTGGTAGTTTTTTTTTCTACCAACAGGGTTTCTTTTTATATATTTATCTGGGAGGGTTAAGTTACTATGATTTTACTAATTAATATTTCCATCAATTTAGATCAGTTAAGTATACTATTAACTTCTTTTCATCTGTTTTATTATAGCGCCCTATAACTGAATTTAAAGTTTTCTTAGGGATTTAAAGCTAAACTTAAGATGGGGCTGGCTATTCTCTATAAGAGATTATGTTATTTTGGTTCTTTTACTGTTTAACACATGATAGAATGTAAACACTCTCCTTTGTTGAGACTTTACTGTCTTTCTTGCAAGGTCATTTTATTTATTTTATGTACTGGCTGGGGGGAGGCAGAGATGAGAACAACAGAGTGGCCCATGTCTTTGCATCTATCTTAGTTCACTTGCCTTTTTTTCAGGCTTTTGGGAGGGTGGGTGGGTTTAAAGTTAGGAGTTTTTTTTTCCCCATTGGGTGGTTCCAGAGCATGCGTGTTTTCTATCTGGCTTTATTCTTCATCACTGCCATCTTTGATAATCCCGTATTGGTATGTGTTCTGCACATGTATAAAGTAAATTAGAATAAAATTATAGTATGGCAGTTAAATGGATTCATGTAATCATTTGGAATATACTTGGTTGGAATTATCCTATTAAACAAAAAAGACTTAAAATTATTAATCGGTTCCAAACTGATATAATTTTTGCTCAGGAGACGCATAACAAGGCAGGAGATCAAAATAGATTTTTTCGCTGGTGGAATGGAAAACAGCTCCATGCTACTTCTCAGAGCAAAAGTAAGGGTGTGTCTATCTTTATTAAATCTAATATATTTACTCAAGAGGATAATGGTCCTCATTAGGTCAGATTCTAATGGTAGATTTTTAATTGTTAAAGGAGTGACTTGTAATAGAATGGTTGTTTTGGTTAATTTGTATGGTCCTAATTTAGATGATCCTGCTTTTTTTAAAAAAAAATATCTGCTTTACTGCCAGATTTAAATGAGTATATGTTGTTAGTGGGTGGGGATTTTAACTGTTGCTTAAATCCTATGACTGATAAGAGCTCAACTAATCAATGACTTCCAAATCATTTTGCATCAGATATTAACTCTTTTTTGACCAATTTTGTGTTGATCGAATTATGGAGGCATTTACACCCTGATAACAGAGAATATTGTTTTTCTTTCCATGTTTATAAAATATATTCAAGGATTGATTATATTATAGTTGATCCCTGTCTTTTGCCTAATGGTAAAAACTGTGAATATGACGCTATTGCTATACCTGAGCATGCGCCTTTGAGTTTGTCCTTTGAATTTGATGATGACATTTTTGGCCGTCCACCATGGCACATGTCTCAGACTTTATTGCAAAGCTCTGACTTTATCCGTTTTATCAAAAGCCAGATTAAAGAATTTTTTACTTTTTAATGATATAAGTGGTATGTCTAAATTAATTATATTGGATACATTCAAAGCATTTTTAGGTGGTCAGATTATTTCTTATTCAACTAAACTTAAAAAACAGACTGAAGCAAAATTAGATAAAATTTCAAAACAAATTAAAGATTTAGATAATATCTATGTGACTTACCCTAATATTGACATTTAAAAAAAGGGTGGAACTTCAATCATAATATAACCTATTATTAACGCATTCAATTGAAGTTGATCTATTTAAGTTAAAGACCCAATTTTATATGTTTGGAGATAAAAATAATAAACTACTTGCATCTCAATTAAAATCAGCTGGAGCCAAGAGGCAAATTTTGGAAAATTCGTAGAAAAGATGGTACCCTGGCTCGGGATTATGAAGAAATTTATAAGATTTTTCAAGACTTTTATAATGAACTTTATAAATCTCAATGTCCAGTGGACTCTTCTGAAATGAATGTTGTGTTTTTTTACAAATGATTGCTTTCCCTAAAATTTCTGTTGAGGATCAAAAAACTCTGGATGCCTAAATTACTGAATCCAGAATTCATGAAGCTATTTTCTCAAGGCAATCTGGTAAGGCCCTGGGACTTGCCGGTTATCCTGTAGAATTTTATAAAAAATTTGGAAAATTGCTTTCTCCGTATATGTTGGAGATGTTTAAAGAATCTTTTGTGAAAAGTGATTTACCCTCTACTTTTTATGAAGCTTCTATTTCTTTAATTCTCAAAAAGAATAAAGATCCTTCTGATTGTGCCTCATACAGACCTATTTCATTATTGAATGTTGATACTAATATTCACTTAAAGATAATGGCCAATCTGTTGGAGAGTATTTTGGGTAAAATCATTTTTAAAGATCAAACAGGCTTTATAAAGGGTCATTATTCTTTCTCAAATATTCGGAGATTATATAACATTATACATTCACCTTCTTCTAAAACTCCACAATGCCTTATATCTTTGGATGCTGAAAAAGTATTTGATTAAATTGAATGGAAATATTTATTTAATACTTTAGAAAAAAATGGTTTTGGTATTAATTTTAATAATTGGATAAAAATGATATATAAAGCTCCTATTGCTGTTGTTATCACTAATAACTGTAGGTCTCCTTTTTTCAGCTATCACGGGGGACAAGCCAAGCTTGTCCATTAAGTCCTTTGTTATGTAAATTAAGATTCGAGCCCCTTGCTATTGCTCTTTGTGAAGCCGAAAATATTCATGGGATTTTTGTGAATGAGACCATGCACAAGATCTCTCTTTACACTGATGATCTATTGGTATAGATATCCAAGCCTGAATAATCTATTCCTGCTTTGCTAAAATTATATGACTAAATCGGGGACCTTTCAGGATACAAAATAAATTTTAGTAGAAGTGAATTACTTCCTTTAAATGTATCTGTCTCTATATATGATAATATTCCTTTTAAAGTTATGGATTCTTTTAGATATTTAGGGGTTATAATTACTAAAAAATATCAGGATCTTTATAAAGCCAATTTTCCTCCTTTAGTGGATTTTTTTAGATTTGTTTTTACAAGACTGTTTAATGTCTTTTTCACAGTTAATGGACAAATATGATATCTCTAATACACATTTTTCAGATATTTACAGGTTGGGAATTTTTTACGTGATTTTTTAACCAATTTACCCCTTGGCCTGCTCTTTAAATTTGGCTTATGCTATTTTTCAGTTTAAACCTTGTCAAAAACAATTAATAGTAATCCTTTATAAACAGTTAATGAATGCTCGCATGTCGCCTAATGATAGGGTTCAACGCACCTGGGAAGTACAACTTCAACATTCACTTTCAGATAATCAGTGGAGTAAAATTTATTATTTAGTCAATAATTCACCTATCTCCACATGCCATATCTAAATTCAGTTTAAGATAGTACACAGGGCCCATATGTCCAAAGATAAATTGGCTCATATTTTTTCTAATATAAGCCCTATTTGTGACAGATGTACTGAAGAAGTAGCTACTCTTATGTTTTGGTCAGGTGCAAGTTTAAACAATTTTTGGAGGGATGTGTTTGGAATATTATCTAAAGTTATAGATGTGGATGTTCAACCTAATCCACTTACAGCAATTTTTGGGATTATTCCAGAAGAAGCACGCAAAATGTCTGCTTCCGCCCAACAAAATTTTTATATTTATTTCAGAATATTCCTGTTTTTGTTTACTAAGAAGTTTTTTTGATCGGATTGGTTCTATTATTCTATCTTTTATTTGGGATAATAAAAGACCAAGAATTGGTAAATGTCATTTGCAAAAGTTGAAAAAGGATGGTGGTCTCACTTTGCCTAATCTATGAATGTATTATTGGGCTGTTAACGCGGTGTATGTCCTTCTGATTACATTGGGTTGATAGGAATGAACAGCCAATATGGGTAGACCAGGAACCGAGAGCTGTGAAACAGTTTTATTTAACTTCGTTATTCGGAGTTACCTATACAATTAGCTAACGTTGCTAATTTAAACCTATATCCTGTGGTTAAGCACTCTTTACAAATTTGGATCCAGTTCCGCAATTTTTTTAATCTTAAAAAGGTTAAACTTTGTAGTATAATTTATCATAATTACTTTTTTAAACCTTCTTGGAGTGTTGCAATTTTTTTTTTACTTTGGAAAAATAAAGGTATTAATTTGTTTTTGGATTTATTTAAAGAAGGCAGATTGAGGTCTTTTGAACAATTTGTCGATAAGTATTCTCTCTTATATTCACATTTTTTACAATATCTTCAAGTTCG
This sequence comes from Hypanus sabinus, assembly GCF_030144855.1. Taxonomy (NCBI): domain Eukaryota; kingdom Metazoa; phylum Chordata; class Chondrichthyes; order Myliobatiformes; family Dasyatidae; genus Hypanus; species Hypanus sabinus. Next base: position 28,606 of record NW_026779225.1, read on the forward strand.
ACATATTTTACAAAAATATTTAAATAATTTTCCTTACATATTGGAGGCTGATTTGTTAGATACTATTATGAATATGAACCCCTCGTTGAACGGTTCTGTTGGAAGAATTTATAATTTATTATTACAAAGGGATAAGCGTCCTTTACTTCAGATTAAATGGGACTGGGAGAAGGAACTCAATTTCTCTTTTATATGGCAGAATTGGACATGGATTCTGAAGCTGGTTAACTCTTCTTCGATCTGTGCTAGTCATTCACTGATTCAATTTAAAATTGTCCATTATTACCATTTGACGAAGGAGAGACTTCCGAAAATATTTCCCAATGTTGACAAGTATTGGGATAGATGTAAAAATGAGATAGCCACACTGACACATGTGTTCTGGTGAAGTTCAATATTAAATCAGTTTTGGAAGTCAGTCTTTTCGACAATTTCTAAAGCACTCAGAATCAACTTACAACCTAATAAATTGACTATGCTTTTTGGAATAATTCCTCAAAATATCCATGGTGTTTGTTACATTGACAGCTAGGAGGGCCACCTTGTTGAAATGGAAGGATATATCAGCTCCTACTTTGTCACAATGGCTCTCTCAGGTGATGCTGTGTCTTGGAGAAAATTAGAAGTCGAACCTTTGTACTTTTATTTGATTTTGAGAACAGATGGGGCTCATCTGTTCATTATTATCATTTCAGTTAACTGATAGATTTCCTCCACGATCTAAATGTAAATTTTTTTGATATATCTTTTCTTTCTTTTTGGCGGTTTGATGTTTATTTTTAGAAGCTTTTTGTATGACGCACGGCTCCGGGGTTGTACCTCCAATGGGTTTCTTTTTTTCCCCCTCACTTTTCTTTCTTTTAATTTACAAAATTTTCAATCCTTAAGATCATTTCCTCTTTTATGAGGCATTGTAAGTGTTGTTACTTCAATGCTCTTGTGCTATTTTTGAATAATAATAATAATAAAAAGATATGAAAAGAATATTAAAGGTGAATATGTTCAGTGGGAAGAAGGATGTGAGCAGGCTATATCTGCGGAACAGAAATGGGAACAACCACCTTCCACGGGACAGGTGGGGACAACAAACCATTTAGAAATTGACAAGCAAGGATGCTTCCTACCGTGAGTACCACACCTCAGGAAGAGCCCAATGTAATATTGACAGTTGCTGCTATTCCAGTTCCGTATATGATTCATATGGGGGCACCTACAACCACTCTCAATCGGGAAATAGTATCGGAAAAGGGATTGCAGTTCTCAGACGCAACATTCACTCTGTCTGGGTTTGAAGGCATGGAATGTACGTATTCACATAACCAGCCACTGGAGGTGGAATTCCACGGGAACCATTGTGAGGTTTCATTTACAGTCAGCACCCCGCAGTCGGGGGTGTAATCCAGCAGGGTGAGACTTGCTCTGTCTGTTGGAAGTCGAGATTCCCTGCACAGGCAATGGTGTCACCCTGTGACAGGTGAACAACTGACAGCTTCCTCAATTTCCGACCCCCCTTGTTGTGGGCACCTAATCTGGACTCCACTGCATTTGAACCCCTTCTGCCAGTGGTCGACCCCTACGTGACTCTGTGCTATGACCCTACGGGGTGCTCAGCTGAGGAAAGCCAATGTTATGCACCCCTCGAGGGACAGAAGTTCCCAGTCATGGTGATTGGAGAGGTTAAAGGAGAAGTGGGCAGTGCATTACTGGCCGAATTTCCGGATTTCCTTTGGCGACAGACAGAACTGGTGGTTCCCCATACCGCTGTTAGTGTTTGCCCTGGGTTCAAGCCAAAGAGCCCAGATTTCATTGCCTACACCTTGCTGAAACAAGCCTCCAGCACCGAGGTAGACTGGCAAGACCTGGCTGTGGTCCAACTCCGATACTGGAAGGAGTCTGAGGTGAAAACGGGACATCTGGTAAGACATTCTTTTAATATTGACCGATCCCAAGATGCTGTACCACATCTCTGAGCAAATTCAGGCCATGAAGTCGGTCGCACCAACTGTCCCCCTATCCAGATCACTGTGAAAGAAGGACAGACTCTCCCATCCATTCTGCAATACCCCCTCTAGCCCGTCCGGATCACAGTGAAAGAAGGACAGACTCTCCCATCCATTCCACAATACCCCCTCTAGCCCGAAGCAATTTTATGAGGATGGAAACTCTTTTGTAGATCCAGCAGGGAAACGATATTCTTGCTATGCGATAGTGACAGACAGTGAAATTGTTCAGCAAGCTTCTTTTGAAGCATCTGACTCCGCCCAGAAGGCTGAGCTGTTTGCTCTGACTCGTGCTCTGTTGCTGGGAACGTTTACACAGATTCCCGTTATGCATTTGGGATTGTACATGACTACGGGGCTCTCTGGGAACATTGAGATTCCTGACTTCCTCTGGCCACCCCATTAGTAATGCCACCTTTGTAAACAACTTACACACCGCTGTACAGCTACCTCGAGTTTTGGCTATTATGAAATGTGCAGCCCACACTCGCTTGTCCGACTGTGTCACTAAACACAATGCTCCAGCAGATCAAACAGTGAAAAGTGCGGCACTATCCTCAGTAGTTGTAGCTTCCTCGGGTTCCCCGTCAAGCAACCCTCCATGACTAAAGCAGAATGGGTTTGCCAGACATGTGGGAGGTAAATAATTTTCAGGGGGACGCCTCTGAGGAAGAGCGCAAACTGTGGTCACAGATGGGATGCCAGAAAGACCAAGACCTAGCTTTTTGGATTACCCCAGCGGGACAGGTTTGTGTTCCTACACAGTTTTTACCAATATTGGCTGATTATATACATGATTTACCACCCCTGGGAAAGGAGGGAATGGTTGGTAGCCTGCACCCTGCACAGCGGGTACGAGTCCCTTGACAGGTGGACGTTTTTCTGTCTACAAATTGATTTTATTGAATTACCAATGGCCCACACTCTGTGGTGAAAGTAAACGAAGGGGTATGTAACGAACTAGCTATCAAGCAACAATTCCACTGTGTACACCACCCACGGGCCGCTGGCAGAGTGGAAAGAGCCAAAGACACTCTGAAGAGTAAATCGGCCAAACTAACGGCGGAGGCTGGACTCACTTGGTTGAAGGTCCGACCATTAGCCCTATTCCACTAGGGTTACCCCATAGGGGAAAGCGGGGTTGTCACCAGTTTAAAACATTTATGGATGGCCCATGAGGATATCCTGGGGACCAATACCTTGTGCACCATTGTTCCCAGAAAGCCTACCAGCAAAACTAGATATTGGAAGAGATGCAGAAATAAATATGCCAACTAACCAAAATTTTCCAAGCGTTACATTCACAGGTATGACAAGCTTACAAGGAAGAGAACTACCTTGCAGAGAGGAGTGACTATCCCACCATAGAACCTGGGAATTTATCCTGATCAGGAACTGGGACTGAGGGAAAGTTGGACCTCGGTGGAGAGGACCATATGAAGTGTTACTGACCACTCCGACGGCTGTGAAACTGAAGGGGCAATACATTGAAGAGACTGCAAAGATGTTACTGAAGGAACTAAGTAGAAGGACTCTCTCGGACTAAAGGAAATTGTATTGGTTGATAGTGGAGAGTGATGAACCTCTAGGTTTCTTGCCGTGGATTGTCATTTTAAGAGATAGTGCCTGAGTGACGTCAGCCGGCAGATTTCTTGGGGAGAGGGGGAAAGACAGGGAGAGAGAGAGAGGGGGGAGAGGGAGAGAGGGGGGAGAGGGAGAGAGGGGGGAGAGGGAGAGAGGGGGGAGAGGGAGAGAGGGGGGAGAGGGAGAGAGGGGGGAGAGGGAGAGAGGGAGGGAGGGAGGGAGGGAGGGAGGGAGAGAGGGAGGGAGAGAGGGAGGGAGAGAGGGAGGGAGAGAGGGAGGGAGAGAGGGAGGGAGAGAGGGAGGGAGAGAGGGAGGGAGAGAGGGAGGGAGAGAGGGAGGGAGAGAGGGAGGGAGAGAGGGAGGGAGAGAGGGAGAGAGAGAGAGAGAGAGAACACGAACGCACGCTGGAACTTGACCACACAGCATGTTTACACATCCCAGTTTGTTTCATTGAAGCAAGGATTATTCATCCATTGTATACCGAATGTGTGATTGTCACTTTGTTTGATCCATTGGAGTGGATCTGTTGGTTTGGGAGTGTCCTGTGTGGACCACTTGTGCTAACCCTTGCCTGGGTGTGGTAATTCACTTGAAGAGGTACTCCTGTGACAAATCACTGTTGGTGATAATTCGTATAATCCAAGTGGGGATTTTGTTGGAGTATCTCGTGGCTACCACTTTTGTTAACCCTTAGCAGAATTCGGGTGTGTTCTGTGGTAACCACTTGTGAGAAGGGATATTCTGTGGAAATCACTGTCGGTAATACTTTGTGTGTTGGATCTGGATTGGGAGTACCTTGCGGAATCTACCTGTGTGTTAACCCTTGCTTGGGTGGTCATTCCCTTTGAAGACTTATCCCTGTGATAAGCTAATTTTGGTGATATTTTGTATGTGGATTTAGAGCAACGATGGATAAGACCTACAGCGACTGTTATCCTGTTTTACCACCGTGGAATTTGTGGAATTCAGCGTAGTTGCCTTCTCTCGACATTCACCTTGGATTAAAAATCTCTCTCTTGTCATTTATTCCATGGCTTAACTGAACTTTCATGCTTCACCATCCCAAGACTTTGAGCTTGGTATTCCCTGAGCTCAGTGGTTTGGGAGTTATATTTACACATATGTGTACTCATAACACCTTTAACTTCAGATTATTTTGCTTAAGTTGTTATACAAGTAGATACTAATAAAGACAGTGCTTTTAACATCAAAACTGGACTCCAGGTGTTGTCTATAGCTGCTGGTTCATTTAAACCATTACGGGTGCGTAACAGTGGTGTTTGTGTTTATGTCTTTGAGAGGGCTCACCCCAGCATCCAGTTAAGATTTTCCTGTCTCTGTCACACTTATGCCAAATGGGTAGAACTAGGGGCCCGGACAGACACAGTGTTTTGACAGATGTATCTCAGGCCCCCACCAAACAGAACTTCCTACACTGGGAAACATGCTTCCTGGCCATAACTGCAGGTGCCCAGCAGCGGAGAGGAATAACTGAGACTGAGCGATCTTTAATGATAGTTTTTCTCTCCTATGGAGTAGCCGGGAATTCACAAGAGATAATCAATTTGACTACAGCACTTGAGGACCTGGCCTCAATACTGCAGGGGCCCTGTGACAGAAACACAGGCCCAAGTAACAGAAATACCCACTGAAATGATTGCAATCTGGCAAACAGTCGTACAGAATCGTACGACTTTAGATTTTATCCTCGCTGAGAAAGGGGGAACTTGTGCTATTATTGACACAGAATGCTGCACCTATATCCCTGATGAGTCTACTAACGTTACATCCCTCTCCCAGCACACTGCCAAGGAGACTGACAGCATCAAGAGAGTAGGGCAGGATTTACACGGGTTCACGGAAGGGTCGAAAAAGTGATCTTCGAAGGCCTGTTTGTAATATGTTGAGCATGATATTGCATTATGTCCTAATAGTTGTACGTATCATTGTTATAATTACTGATGTATGCTGTTTTTCCCACTGAGAAGTCAAAGCTGTACTTGGTTGCTTTCTCTGTAAAAAATTACTGTTTTGTTGCTCATTTAATGATCAAAAAGGAGGGAATAATGAAGTATGGTTTAACACTTCGTTAAACTATAACAGCCTGTTTTTCTGAAAGAAACTGCTGATGATCAACAGATGTACTAAGCCATGCTGAGCCATATTTCTTCTTGAGGGTAGCTAGCTAGGTTTTCAGGACACTCATCACCTTGTGTGTTCATGCGCAGAGATAGGACAGTTTCAGTCTGTTCTGTGTGTGTAAGCCATTATGACTATTTTGTCATTTGTCTTTAGGGGCTCCAGCCTGTCGTAGTAAATAACTTTGGTTCCAGCCTGTCTAGTGTGTGGAGTATCTGGATGGATATATCTGTGGTGAAGGGGAATTGTTAGTCAGTTAGTGGATTGGGTGGGAACAGTCATTGACTGTTCCTGTTTGAGTGACTAACTGAGTAAGCCCCAGGTACTTGGAATAAAGAGTTTGTACTAATACAGTCTCTGAGAGACTCTCTCCAGATTCAACTTCCACAGAATGGGATTGGTTTCAAAGGGCTGGGCTGCTGGAAGAACAGTACCAGACCTGGACTAATTGCAACCGGGTCTGACAGAGGCATAAATGGTTCTTCAGAGCACATACAGTCTCACTCCTACCTTCCCTTGTGCAGGTATGTAATGTCTAAAGGACCAGTGTTTGAGTAAAGGAGACTCACCAAACTTTCTCCTGACTGAATCACTGGAATCTCCGAGTCAGATGGGTTCTCTCCAGTCGATGCTCTCAATCCTTGGGCTGGTTCACTTGTTGCTGTTCCCTCATCTTCAGTCCTGGGTTTTCTTCCAATAAATCTCTCACTGCAGGTCTAACTTTAACATGAAAGATAATGAAGCACATTAACAATACAAAGGAGGACCAAACATTTCTGCTTAATGTTACTAGGAACAAAACTCACTGAAATTTAAACGTTGAAGGCAGATATAATGATCTCAGTGAACAATCTTTTATTGTCCCTCACATGACACAAAAGAATATGGGATAAGAAGGAGCCATCATTCAGTCATGGTAAGACATAAGGAACAGAATTAGGTGATTTGATCCATCTAATCTGATCCACCACTCAAACACGGCTGATTTTTATTCCCACACTATATTCCTGCCTTCCTCCTGTCACCCTGAAGCTATTTAGCAATCTTGAGTATATTAATCTCTGCCATAAATATACCCAAATCACAGCCTCAACCAACCTCTGTGGCAACAAATTCCACACTTCGGACACCTAATGGCAAAAAAAAATTTGCAACTGCATTTTAACTGGAAGCATCTTTATTCTGAGATTGTGCTGTCAGATCACAGACTCTCCGTCTAATGGAAACATCCTCTCCATGTCCACTGTATCCAGGCTGTTCAGCATTCGGTAGGTTTACATAACCAAAGCTCGCCTCCACAAACCCCACTGTCCCTCTGAACTCCATCCAGCACAGGTCCAGAACCATCAAATGCTCCTCACACATAAAGCCGATCATTCCTGAGATTATTCATGTGAACCTCATTAGCAACAACTGTACTGAACACATTTCCAGCAATAACAGACAAACTGGTACCAGGATAATTGACAGGGAAAAGTTCTGCTTTCTTTACTGTTCTACTATCACAGATCGAGTCATTTCCATTTCCAGGTTAAATGTAATAAAAAGAAAGTGGAATTACCAGAAACACTCAGCAGGTAAGGAACAGCTGCGAGGAGGGGAACAAACTTTACAATTCAGGTTAATGACGTTTCGTCAGAATGACTTCAAACATTTCGTTTTTAGTGCAACTTGAGATTCTGCCTGATTTCCACCGAGTGACAGACTGGTGACAGTGAGGGGTCCGCTCACACAGTTTGAACACCAGACTCACGGGTCTATTTCTACTGTTGTAAACACGGAAAAGCCGGTCCGGAGACGTCAGAACACACCACAGCTACTGAATTAATTATACATACTACTGTATGAAAGATTCAAAAATGACAAAGTTAGAAGATACAACTAGAACTTTGTCATATATACTTTGACCCTCACCAACTTTTTATCAACACACCATAGGAAGTTTCCCATCCGGACACTTCACGCTTTGCATGGTAACTGCTCCGCCCGTGACTGAGAGGAACTGCACAGTCTTTTGGATCCAGATCAGTCCTCGGTAAAGCAGGCAGTGAAATAAAAGATTCCCACAACCTGGGACGTTCTCCTTTCTCACCCACCCCAGTCCGGGAGAAGACACAACAGCCATAAAGCTCCAGGACAAAAGCGAGGAGCCTTTGGAAGCGAGACGTGTTCGGGAAATTAATGGGACTCAGTGGCCAAAATCACACCACGTGATCTTGTGTGACAACGCGGAGGGCGGGGCGAATCTGCAACACACAGCGTCACGTGACCTGTCGGCGGGACTTCTATTTAAATTCTGCAGAAACAGACAGCCTGTGCTCCTGTTTGGATCGTTTAATGCAGATTAAGTGGAGTCGACACATTTCTGACGAGCCCAGATAACTGGAAAATAAATGATTAACTGGCCCTCAGTTCGGGGCTCACGGCCAACATCGGATCTCCCCGCTCGGGATCCGGCTCAGTACTTACCGATGGGAAAGTGATATCTTCGGCCCCCAAACAGTGATCCCGACGGAAGAGACGAAAGTCTTTCCCGATCACACAGCCGACCAACTTCAGCTCTGAGCGGAGAGGATAACACCGTCCACCCGGAGACTGTGAACATGCGCGAAGAGATTGTTACATCATCGGGAGGCGGGGCCTCGGTAACAGACGCGCAGATGTTGCCCATCTGCGGTTAAATGGGAGGGGCAAACGGGATCACGTGTCAGGATTGGTGACACATCCCCCCCTCTCCCAGGCAGAGACTCCAGCTACTCATTAGTCTGTGGAAAGAAGCAAACTTGCCGCTCACATCTCCTCTCACCTTAAATGTATTAGACATTTCAACCCCCAGGAAAAATATATCGTCTGTCCACTCTATCTATTCCTCTCGTAATCTTATAAACGTCAATCCAGTCTTACCCCAGCCTGCGCCGCTCTGGAGAAAACAACACAAGTTTGTCCAGCCTCTCGTTATAGCTCATGCCCTCTAATCCAGGCAGTGTCCTGGTAAACCTCTTCTGTGCCCTGTCCAAAGCCCCGACATCCTTCCGAGAATGGGGGCGACCAGAACTGTATGACACACTCCAGATGTGCTCTAACTAGTTCTATAAAAAAGTGTTATGAGCTGTAACGTTTTAGAAACGAACCAGCAGCAATAGAGTTCACACTGGAGTCTGGTTTTGATGTTAAAGCCATTGTCTTTAGTAGTATCGACTTACAAATATAGTAACAACGAAATAAAGGAAAGTTACCAGTGTTAAGTGCATATATGTATAAATATAATTACCAGACTCTCGAACGTAAGGGAACAAAGCTTAGAGTCTTGAGATGGTAAATTAGGAAAGTTCAGTAATCCACGGAATAAATGATGGGAGAGAGATATTTGTAATCCAGGGTGAAACGTAGAGAAAAGGCCGTTACTTCAAAATAACCGTCGACGAAGTTCTTATCCGTTGAATCCGTCCACATACGAGTTATCAGCGAAAGTGACCTGTCAGAGGAATACCGTCTTCCAGGGGTTACCACACAACATACCCAGGCAAGGATTAACACAAGATATTCCAAAAGCCACTCCTATGGATTATACGAAGTGACAGCCACAGACATTCGTTGTGGTTCCGTGTACAGATGATTAACCCACTCTTGTGGGCATAGGAGAATTCCAAGCCTCAGCTGCGACTAACTGAAGCGATCAGCTTTTCCAGTCTCTCTCTCTCTCTCTCTCTCTCTCTCTCTCTCTCTCTCTCTCTCTCTCTCTCCTCTCTCTCTCTCTCTCTCTCTCTCTCTCTCTCTCTCTCTCTCTCTCTCTCTCTCTCTCTCTCTTGTTCAGTCCACAGTCAGCGCTGTCAGCCTGTGACTGACGTCATAGCCCCGCCTCCTCACGCCGGCGCTCTTAAAGAAACAGTCACAGTACGACCTTTGAACTCAATGTTTCAACTAATAATGACAACCATGTCTTTTGCCTTCTTAACCACCCGATCAATCTGTGCAGCTCTCTTTCAGGGAGCGATGAACTTCGAGTCTAAAAACCCTCTGATCATCGACATTGTTCAGGGATTTGCATTTAACAGTGTACTGTCTCTCCACATTCGACCTACCGAGCTGCCAAGATGATCGTCACTAATCAAATCTCACTGAGATTTCTCAGGTCCTGTTGATTTTATTGCCAATTGCACAAGTACGGGAAGGTACAGGGACAGAGAAACACTAACTTGTGGCATCACAGGCAAGTACATTCTGTGCTGTCTTTACGACAGTTATTTAGTTTATAATATTTCCGCTTAGTAATTCATTCGATAGTGTTTTCTAGTTAGAATTAGAAGTGTTCAAAGTATATTCATTGCATGTAAAATATATCGGCATGCGATGACGTCACATCCGGTTTCGCCGCGTCTTGTGGGAAAATACCGGTTTGAAATTAACGCGAGGGTGGGGGCTTACCACGAGTCAGACCCGAGCAGAAGTTGTTTTGCAGGCATGAGAAATCACAGTGAGAGCAACGCTGTAAGTTAATAGATAATCGATATATTGAACTAAGATGTTAATGCCGATCCTGTTAGAAGTAACGACGGTAGATAATGTTTATGCTTTCGTTAGTTAAAGAGTCGCGGATAGTTTGCATGGAAGTGTATTAAAATAGTCAATGGAGCAGGTAAACTCTCCCTGTATACTGCACCTTAGTGTAATGTAGTTATAGTCACCTTTGCAAGTATTTACACTTGAAATGTGATATTAAGGAAGGAACAAATACTGTATCAATCTTGTATTGTTTTATCAACAGTTTTCACCATATGCTAATGTGAAGAGTGAACAGTAAATGGTTAATCTTGCTGCGATCTGGTTCTTATTAACTGTGGTTTATCTCGACGTTAAATTCGGCGTTCGTGACACGCGAAGGAGAACGTGACACATTCTGTTAACACACGGAACACAAATTATACGATTCTCTGTCAGTAACAATCTGTAAATATGATTTATGTCATTAGCAATGTATAAAATACTTTGTGTCATGATCAATATTAAAATGTGCATTTTGTCTCAATAACAGACTTGGAGATATTGAATTTGGTCCCTGTCTCCATTCCTCCTGTAATCCACAACCAGCTCCTTTGTTTTTGTCACAATGAGGGAGAGGTTGTTTTCTTGACACCACTGTGTCGGGGTGATGACTTCTTCTCTGTAGGCTGCCTCGTTATTATTTGAGTTTAGGCCAGTCAGTGTAGTGTAGTCAGCAAATTTAATTAACAGATTGGAGCTGTGGGTGGCGACATGTCATGAGAATACAGAGAATAAAGGAGGGGGCAAAGAGACACCCGTGTGGGGTAAGTGTGCTGAGGGTCAGAGAGACAGAGGAGATGGAGCCCACTCTTACCACCTGCCGGTGATCTGACAGGAAGTCCAGGATCCAGCTACACAAGGCAGGGTGAAGGCCGAGGTCTCTGAGCTTCTTGTCGATACTTCACGGCTTTGTATGGCTACTGCTCTGCCTATGACTGCAAGGAACTGCAGAGAACATCAGAGAAACAAGCCTCCTCTCCATGGACTCTTCCTACACTTCCCCTCCCTCGGAAAAGCAGGCCATGTACACAAAGAACCTCATAACCTGGACATTCTTGCTGCAAACCCGCTCCCACATTGGCGGAGAGATACAAAAGCTTTAAAGCGCGTAACACCAGGCTGAAGGGTGGCTTCCTGTCTGTGGTTATAAGCCAAATGAATGAAAAAATGGACTCGGCCTCACAATGTAACTCGACGTGACTCTGCACCATATGTCTAGTGATTGTTTTGCCAATTTCATTTTTCATTTTTAGAATATTTTTTATTGATGCCTAATCTTCTACAGCTATAAAATGATGCAAAACGTCAAAACGTACAATTAACAAAGCTGAAAAAAACTGATCGTAAAATATAAGAATGGAAATATATATATATAGAAAAATAAAAGAAAAAAAGTATCCCATCTTACTCGGGAAAAACCCAGTACCGCAAAAAAAAAGGGGGGAAATCCATTAGGAATGAACCCTCCGGAGCAAAACGTTTGACCATCATCTAAATATTTTTAAAAAGAATCATCAACCGTCATATCACATTTATATAAAAAAAATAAAATCGGACGGAAACCATATAGCATAATTCAAATTAAATGACAATATTTGGCAAAAGAGCCCCATCTTTTCTCTAAATCGAATCGAGGATCAAATGTTCTACTATTTTTTCCTAACTAAGACATAACATTCCTTGAGAAAACGATTCAATGAATGTAGGGGAAGAAATATCTTTCCATTTTAATAAAACAGCCCTTCTTGTCAGTAGTGTAACAAATGCAATTACATGTTGATCTGAAGATGAAATACCCTGAATATGATGTGGAGCTATTCCAATAGAACAGTCAATCTATTTGGTTGTAAATTAATTTTCAGAGCTTTTAGAACTTGTAGAAAAAAAGATTTCCAAAACGATTTTAATGAAAGAACATGACCAGAACATATGTGACAAAGTAGCTACTTCAGTTTTACATCTATCTCAGCATTTGTCTACACTAGGAAATATTTTAGATCGTCTCCCCTTTGTTAAATAATAACGGTGAACAGTTTTAAATTGAATTAAACAATGGTTGGCACATTCAGAAGAGGAATTTACATTTTTCAAAACTCGAAGCCAATCTTCATTAACAAAGGTCATATTAAGTTCTCTCTCCCAATCTTGTTTAATCTTGAGTTATAGGTTCTCGTTTCGTAACAAAAATAAATTATAAATTCAGCCAATTGAAACCTTTCACAAAGGGATTCAATTTCAAAATGGTATCCAACATATCAGATTCTTGGAAACAAGGAATCTTAGGTAAATATTGTTGTAAAAATGTCTAAACTGAACATATTGCAAAAAATGTGTATGAGCGAGAGAAAATTTGTTAATTAACTCTTCAAAGATCATAATGGACCATCACAAAATAAATCTGTAAAGAATGGATCCCTTTATTTTTCCATGGGAGAAAAAGGGGGTCAGTTGTTCAAGGTATAAATGAGAAGTTTCGATGTAAAAAAACTAGTCATCTTAAATTGTTTTAATTTTTTTTAAAAACGAAACTGAACCCAAATCCGTAGGGATTGTTTAATAACCGGGTAAAGATTTAAGTTTGGAATTTAAACGAAAACATGATTGTCTAATGTTCACATCCCAATAATACTGTTAAATTAGGAAGTGCAAGCCCACATCTTTTTCAGATTTTTGTAAATGATACTTATTAATTCTTGGACTCTTATTGTTCCAAATAAAGGAAGAAAATAAGTGAATCAATTTGATCGAATTTCTTTTAGTTAAAAAGATAGGTATATTTTGGAAAATATATAAAAATCTAGGTAAATCCTCATTTTCACAGCATGAATACGACCTATTAAAGAAAAAGTAAGTGGATTCCATCCAGAAAATTGTTGTCATTTCTGTGGAATGGAAATATATGGAAAAGGCTTCACTCTCACATTACGATCTGCGGTAACTGGGATCAGGTGACCGGTGGTGGGTCTCCCATATCAATATCAGAATCAGGTTTAATAACACCGGCATATGTCATGAAATTCGTTGTCTCTGCGGTAGCAGTAGAACCTAATTCATAACAATAGATTTTAACAATTGTGATTTAATATAAGAAGATAAATATCACGTAATTAACCAAAGCCCCGACATCCTTCCGAGAATGGGGGCGACCAGAACTGTATGGAACACTCCAGATGTGGTCTAACTAGTTTTATAAAACTGTGTTACGAACTGTAACGTTTTAGAAACGAACCAGCAGCAATAGAGTTCACACTGGAGTCTGGTTTTGATGTTAAAAGCACTCTGTTTATTAGCATCTACTCATAATATAGTAACTTAACGAAATAAAGTTATGTAAATAATATGTGTAAATATAACTCCCAGACTATCGAGTCTGAGGGAACAAAGCTTAGAATCTTGAGATGGTAAAGTAGGAAAGTTCAGTAATCCACGGAATAAATGATAGGAGAGAGATATTTGTAATCCAGGGTGAAACGTAGAGAAAAGGCCGTTACTTCAAAATAACGGTCGACGAATTTCTTATCCGCTGAATCCGCCCACAGACGAGTTATCAGCGAAAGTGACCTGTCACAGGAATACCGTCTTCCAGGGGTTACGACACAACATACCCAGGCAAGGGTTAACACAATATATTCCACAATCCACTCCTATGGATTATACGAAGTGACAGCCACACACGTTCGTTGTGGTTCCGTGTACCGATGATCAACCCACTCTTGTGGGCATAGGAGAGTTCCAAGCCTCAGCTGCGACTAACTGAATCTATCAGCTTTTCCAGTCTCTCTCTCACTCTCTTTAGACTGGCCGACTGCCTGTCTGCAGATCTCTCTCTCTCTCTCTCTTATTGTTCAGTCCACAGTCAGCGCTGTCAGCCTGTGACTGACGTCATAGCCCCGCCTCCTCACGCCGGCGCTCTTAAAGAAACAGTCACAGTCCGACCGCAGGCTCGTAACAGCCGCAACACAACTTCCCGATTTTTGAACTCAGTGATTCAACTAATAAAGGCAACCATGCCCTTTGCCCTCTTAACCTCCCGGTCAATCTGTGCAGTCTCTTTCAGGGAGCGATGAACTTGGAGTCCAAGATCCCTCTGATCATCGACACTGTTCAGGGTTTTGCACTTAACAGTGTACTGTCTCATACATTCGACCTACCGAGCTGCCAAGATGATCATCACTAATCAAATCTCACTGAGATTTCTCAGGTCCTGTTGAATTTATTGCCAAGTGCACAAGTACGGGAAGGTACAGGTACAGAGAAACACTGACTTGTGGCAGCATCACAGGCAAGTACTTTCAGATAACACACGGAACACAAGTTATACGATGCTCTGTCAGTAACAATCTATAAATATGTTTTATGTCATTATCGATATATAAAATACATTATGTCATGATCAATATTAAAATGTGCATTTTGTATCAACAACAGTCTTGCAAATGTTGAATTTGGTCCCTGTCTGCATTCCTCCTGTAATCCACAACCAGTTCCTTTGTTTTTGTCACAATGAGGGAGAGGTTGTTTTCTTGACACCACTGTGTCGGGGTGATGACTTCTTCTCTGTCGGTTGCCTCGTTATTATCTGGGATTAGGCCAATCAATGTAGTGCCGTCAGCAAATTTAATTATCAGATTGGAACCCGGCACTGCAGCCCCACAGTGCACTATGTACTGATTGCAAAGCTACGAAATTGCATGTGAATACCCTCCCCTCCCCCAACTCCACTCTTTCTGCGTCACCAGCAGACTGGGACATCTCACATCTCGCTGCCTCCGCCAGGACATTAAACTGTGAACAACTGTGGTCAGGGACTGATCTCTGGGGTACTCCAAACGCCACCTCCTTCCAGTCTGAAAACGACCCACTCATCCAGCCACACACTACCGGCAGTTTATCATCTCCAACGGAAAAGCCTAATCACCTACTCCTGATGTTCAATACCATTGCTGACTCTGAGTTTACAACCGTCAAATGCCGGGAGGGACATAATAATCAGAAAGTCTCTAGTCACAGCCGTGTAAATAAAATGTGATCTCAGTAGGTGTGTGGCGCATGCTCAGAATGCGAAGGAGACGGACCAACTGAGCCAAGTCACAGACTGATGAAGGGGAGGAATGATCCATTTTGATACAGAGAGGGAAGCAGAGAGTTTGATGTTGTGCCTGATGCCGGAAATGTGGCCGGTTAGAAGATGAAATCTTGTTCCTCTAAATTGTTTTGAGATGTGACAGTGTTTTAATCAGAAGGCACCATGGAGACTAAAATTATTTCAGTTGAAATGTTGTCCTTCACCCACTGACGTGCTCTGTAAACATTTAACAGTGTAGAAAATTAAAAGGATTTGTGTATGGGAATCTCGAACAGAACAGCACTTTAGTTCCGCTCTATCTGTCAGTTCACCAGCGCTTGGACACAAAGTACACTGCAGATGCTGTGGTCAAAGCAACACGTACAAGACGCTGGAGGAACTCAGCAGGTCGGGCAGCATCCGTGTAAATGAGCAGTCAACGTTTCGGGTCAAGACCGAAGACCGAGATCCACAGCTTCGCTCTGGGAAGCGGCCGTTCACCTGCTCCGTGTGTGCGAAGAGACTCATTCAGTTAACCCACCTTGTGATGCTCCGGTGAGTTCACAATAAATAGAGGCCACATTTCTGTCCGGAGTGAGCAAAGTGTTTTACTCAATCATCCCAGCTGCTGCAACACCAACAACTTCACATCAGGGAGGAAGTTCAAATCAGCTCCGTGTGAAATGTTTAACCAACACGGTGACTGAAGGCAGCTGAAGGTTCATGAGGGACTGTTACTGTCAGATTCTGCAGTTCTTGCGGCTGCTCATCGCACCCAGGGCTGAACCCTGGTCACTGAGCATTGGAGGAGTCTGTTCTGCTGATGTTAGCCTTAAACTAGACTGGTGTTTACTATTGTGGAGCTGTGATATATAAATCACCTCTGTATCAAATTCCGTGTCTCACTGGAGAGGCCACTCGGCCCATCTTGACCCTGCCCATGTTTCTGTTCCATATCAGTATATGAAAATATATCCCTGCCGTTCCCCTCTTGCTCTCCCTGAGATGACAGGTTGCAACTAGTCACCTCTCTATGGGATAGGAAATTTGTTACGTACCCCGTAACTGGGTGTTTAAACAGAAGAGAAAGAAGAATCCGGTGGAGTCTGGTGGTACCAAACTAAAGGTGTTTATTAATAAAAATAAGCAAAACCATATCAATAATGCGAATATACATATAAAACAAGTTAGCAGTAATAAACATAAAAGTGTAGGAATAATAATAAGCAATAATAAACAAGCTCTATTGATGTCTAGGGGTAAATGAATTGTCATGGAAAAGTACAAAATACAGTTCAGTTCATGAGTGCTGATGTAGTTATGGTTGTTGTATTGTAATCATGAGAGAGAGAGAGAGAGAGAGAGAGAGAGAGAGAGAGAGAGAGAGAGAGAGAGAGAGCGAGAGAGAGAGAGAGAGAGAGAGAGCGAGAAAGAGAGGGGGAGAGAGCAAGAGAGAGAGAGAGAGAGCGAGAGAGAGAGAGAGCGAGAGAGAGCGGGAGAGAGAGAGCGAGAAAGAGAGGGGGAGAGAGCGAGAGAGAGAGAGAGAGAGAGAGAGAGAGAGAGAGAGAGAGAGAGAGAGAGAGAGAGAGAGAGAGATGGTGTTATGGTTTCTCTGCAAGCTTGTTTCCACTTTTATAAGGACTCTGTCAGCTTCTGTGTTCTTACCGAGAGAGAAGGGAGGAACTGTTTGATGGACAGCTGGGGCTCAGCACGGTGAGATAAGTAGGAGGTCCGCTGATAGACCTCCAGAAACATGGTTTTGGACTCTGAATGAGCTTTGTTGTGTCCACAGAAAAAGGTGGGTTTTGGAAGATCGATCAGGAAAAGGCTGTGACCGGTGGGGAGTTATTCGTGTGTCCATCCGTCGCCTGGGTTAATAACTCCACCACAGAAGAACGGTCCCGTTTGTAGTGTCACAGTCGGTGACATCCAAAGGATTTCGGAGGACGACGGGACTATCGACGGCATCAGTTTACCTGAAGACTCAAACCTCTCCCTCTCTCTCCATCACTACTCGACTCAATCCCACGAACTGAAACGAACTTCACTCATCACCGTAAGACGGTATCCATTCACCCCGAGGCGTGAAGAAGCTTGGCTTTCCTATTTACACACACACACACACACACACACACATATATATATATAAAATCATTGATAACCTGTTTGATATATCTGCATTTATATTGCTGTAGTTACTAATAAATAGCATTAGTTTACTGCAATACCAGACGATACAGTGTTTTATATTTCTGCTGGTTCTTTGACCCGTCACGGGGTACCTAACAGTATCTACTCCAAATATAAAAGATCAAATGAAATAAACAGTGTTATGCGTATATATAGCTCCCAAACTATCAAGCTTGGGAAACAATGCTTAAAGTCTTCAGATGGTAAATTGGAAAAGTTCAGTAATCCACGGAATAAGTGAGTGAGAGGAGAGATTTGTAAATCCACAGGAAAATGTAGAGAGAAGGCAATTATGAAGAATTCCACACACATTCCACGCTGGGTAAACGAAATAACAGTCGCCGAAGATTAGAAATATCACCAGGTGACAGTCACAGGAATATCGTCTTCAAGTGGTTACCACAGAACACCCCGATTCCAGGTAAGGGCCAACAAAAGTGATACCACGGGTACTCCAGCAAATCCACACATATTGATGATACGAAGTGACAGTCACACATCCGTTGTGTACTGCGTGCCGATGATCAGATCAACCGTACCTTTTGGGCATGGAAGAGTTGCAGCCTATAGCAGTCACACGCTGAAGTTGCAACAGCTTGTCTCCCTCTCCCGCTCCCGCTCCCTCAGGCTGCCGCAGCTTGTGTCTGACGTCACAGCCCCGCCTCACTCAGGCACTTAAAGCGACACTCACAGTAAACGAACCTGCGGTCTCGTAACACAATGCACCTCTAAAGTCTGACAGCAGACTCGCGAGTGAATCTTCGATGGTACAGAGTCAGAAACCGAAGATTTGCCAGATTGAGTCAGGGGCTGCAGAGAGAGATGGGCTCCAGAGGAGGAGGACGAATAAGACCAGCACGATGTGGTTAAAAGTGAAAGATTAGAAGCATTTGGAAACTGGTTGATCGAAAAAAAAGGTGGTTAATTTCAGCAAAACACAGGTGGAAATCAACAGATCAGGCAGAAATTTTGGAGAGGAATACATAGAAAACGTTTTGGCAGAGCCCCTTCCGCATGCCTAGCCTGTGTACTCCGCTGCTTAGTTCCTCTCTGAATTGTTTTGTGTGTGTGCGTCTCTGTATTTCCAGCAACTGCAGGAACTACTGTGTTTTATATCTGCATTTTACTTTGGCATTAGATACACGTTGATATTGAGTATATTGGTTATGGGAGCCGCTTTCTGCGTTAAAACAGCTGCAGATTTTTTCTATCCCCAAGATAAAAAAAAATGAGATATAGACATTGAACCGGTGCTTGCAGAAATCTTTAATGGCACCGTGATTACCCATAGGGCCATGCGTTAAGAATTTCGTCGGCGCTGAAGCGCTGATGAAATGCGCAGGCGTCAGGCTGAGTTTCACGCATGCGCGCAGTACACAGAAGCCTTTGAAAATGTCGGTTGCAGGTAAGAGTGATTCTCCGTGTTTTTATCTTAAACACCGATTTCGAGATAATTCCTCTGAATTTCGGACACCGTGACCAGCAATCCCGGGACAGTCCTGTTCTCTTCCCTCTCTCTCAGCCCCACGATCCGTACACGGGCCCCGGGGAGCTTCCGGCTGATGAGGGAATGGGAACCGATGGATCTCTCAGACAGAGCTGAGCTCCAGCTATCTAAATGCAAGGATTAGGAACTCGGAGAAAGGGAACAAAATCTTTTACATCAGCAATTGAGAAAATCGGCATTAGGACTCTTTTCTGTAGATGCTGCCTGGCCTGCTGAACTCCTCCAGTATTTTGTGCGTGTTGCTTCCTCTACCTCCTCTTGCTCTGGACTTTTCTACCGGTGAAAACATGTTTTGTACCATTCTCTCTGGGTACTTAATGATATCAAGCACCTTTGCCCTGGGCAACAAGTAGCTTTCACATCACAAATGTGCCAGACTCCAATGAGACAGACTACTGCCCTTCCCTTCATATTCATTGGGATTTCATTCACTGAGTTCACCACCGTCAGTCATTGGGGGAGGGTTCAGGGGGAATATATATGTAGAACACAGAAACTAGTGATGCCTGTTTGCATTTTGGTGATGGAAAAGTTGCTGGAGAATTTGCAAGTGGGAAGAAGTGGAGTGATATTTGGAAATCTGACTTTTTAAAGTGTAATTTAGCAAGGAAACCACATATGGACAATGTGCAAAAGCTTTGGTGAGAAAATCCTCCATTTCCTGTTCCAGGCCTGCTACATAGGTTGTGTGAGAGTGCAGATGAACTCGATCAAACCCAGAGGAGATCAAAGTTCCTATTGACAGTGATTTGCTAGATGTTAAAATGAATACCTCTCTATATAAAATTCACTGTGCACGTCTTGTCACTGGGTAAAAAATGCACAGTGCAAGATATATCTGCACACTGGTTATTACAAATTAGAGGGGAGATTACTACAAATTAGAGGGGTATTGGAGGGAAGAGGGGAGACCTCCAGTGTCCCTGATGCCCTCACCTACAAGATGTGCAGCTTGTAACCCAGCACTTCAATGAGCTGCAACTTGAAATGGGTGAATTCCAGATCATCCAGCAGTTGGAGGGGTTGATAGATATGACATGAAGAGAGGTGAGTTACTCGCAAGGTGCAGGACACAGGAAACTGGGTGAGAATCAGGAAGGGGAATGAAGTTAAATAGGCATCACAGAGTACTCTAGTGGCCATCCCCCTCAACAACAGGTAGAGCACTTTAGAAACTGTTGGCGGGGGGGGGGAATTACCTGGCAGAGGAAAGTCAAAGGGCTGATAGGGGATTTGTCAGTTAGAGGAACAGAACAAGAGGGGACGAATATCCTAGTGGTAAGGCTTGCTAGTGGTAGTGAGCAGGGGAGGGGGTTAAATAAAATGTGGTTAAAATAAGTTGTAGGGGGAATGGGAGCCAGAGTGACAGAACAGATAATGGAGAGGGTGAATTGAATTGACTTTATTAGATACATACTTTATAAACATGAGGAGTAGAAATATTTACCTTACATCTCCATCTAAATGGGCAATGTGTAATTTATAGTGATTTATAATAGATAGTTTGTACATAGGACAGTCAATACAACATTGAAATGCAATTGTATCAGCATGAATTAATCAGTCTGATGGCCTGGTGGAAGATGATGTCCCGGGGCTTGTTGGTCCTTTTGCTGTGGTACCGTTTCCTGGATGATAGCAGCAGGAACAGCTTGTGGTTATGGTGAATTGGGCCTGTTTGTCCCTGATATTCGTTGGGACCTTTTTACACACCTGTCTGTGTAAATGTACTGAATCGTGGAAAGTAGATTGAACAATGTATAATTTCCTTGTTTATATTTAGAGACATTTTTTGGTGTATAAAATGATGAGGGGTATTGAGCGTGTGAGTGGCCAGAGGAGTGTTTTTTCCCCAGGGTTGAAATGGTTAATGCCGAGTTTCCACACTCCCAAAGACCCTTTGTCCATCTCCTGAGTAAATAGAGATGGAAAAATATTTAAGATCTCCCCCATCTGCTTTGGATCCACACGTGGATTGCCATTCCGGTCTTCCAGAGGACCAACTTTGTGCCTTGCAATCCTTTTGCTCTTAATCTATCACTAGAATCCCTGAGGATTATCCTTCACCTTTTCTGTGACAGCAACCTCATGCCATCTTTTAGCCATCCTGATTGATTTCTTATGTGTTCTCTTGCATTTCTTATACTCCATAAGAAACTGACTGCCTATCCCTGTTATGTAATTCAATTTTGTGCTTTACCAGGGTCTCAATATCTCTTGCAATCCGAGTTTCCCTACAGTTTCTACCTTTACCTTTTATTCTGACATACCCGCTTACTACTTTCAAAATTTCGCTTTGAAGGCCTCCCATTTACCAAACACACCTTTGCCATAAAGCAGCCTGTCCCGGTCCACAGTTGCCAGATCCTAGTGTTGATTCCAGGTGTTGATCCATGTCCTGAACACATCCACCTTTCCTACGCTGCTCCTTGTATTGAAATATACAGGGCTCAGCATATTCACTGCACCATGCTCAACTTTTTCATTCCTGACTTTGTCTGAGGCCTGAACAACATCTGTCTCCACAACCTCTCCACTCTCTGTTCTGTTATTCAGGCTCCCATTCCCCCTGCAACTTTAGTTTAACCCTCCTTACCCCCACCTCCCACCATGCAGATCTATCACCCCTTTGGCTTTCCTCTCCCAGATCAATAAAAAGGAAGTGCATACCAGGTACAGGCAGATAGGAACAAATGGGGTACTTATGAAATACAGGAAATTCAAGTGAACACTTATGAAAAAAATAAAAGAAGGCATGAGTTTGCCCCAGCAGACAAGGTGAAGGAGGTTCCTAAGGGAATCTGCAGATATGTTAAGAGCAAAAAGATTGCAAGGGAAAAAAAAATAATTCTCTGGAAGATCAGAATGGTAATCCATATGAAGGGATAACATAGATTTGGGAAGATTTTTTTTCGCATCCGTATTTACACAGGAGATGGACACAGAGTCTATAGAAGTGAGGCAAAGCTGCATCAACTTCATGGACCCTGTACAGATTACAGAGGTGGAGGGGTTTGAGGCAAATTAGTGTGGATCAATCCCCAGGGCCTGACAAGTTGTTCACTAGGACCCTGCGGAGGACAAGTGCAGAAATTATCGGGGCCTTAGCACAGATATTTAAATCATCCTTAGTGACAGGTGAGGTACTGGAGGATTGGAGGACAGACAATGTTGTTCTGCTGTTCAAGAAAGGCTGTAAAAATGAACTAGGAAATTATACGTGGGTGGGCTTGACATCAGAACTGGGAAAGTTATTGGCATGTGGGTGCAGGAACCAGGTATATACTGTAAGTATTTGGATAGGTGTGGACTGATAAAGGATAGACAGCATGGCTCTCGCCAATCTTATAGAGTCTCTCGAGGAAGTTATCAGGGAAGTGGATGAAGGCAAGGCAGTGGATGTTGTCTACATGGACGTTAGCAAGGCACTTGACAAAGTCTCATATGGGAGGTTTGTCAGGAAGGTTCAGTCACTCAGCATTCAAGATGAGACAGTAAATTGGATGAGACACTGTCTTTGGGAGAAGCCAGAGTGTGATAGCAGATGGTTGCCTCTCTGACTGGAGGCCTGTGACTAGTGGTTGCCACAGGGATCAGTGCTGGATCTGTTGTTGTTTGTCATCTATATCAGTAATCTGGATGATAGTGTGGTTAACTGGATCAGCAAATTTGTGGATGACAACAAGACTGGGGGTTTAGCGGACTGCGAGAAGACTATCATGGCTTGCAGTGTGATCTGGACCAGGTGGGAAAATGGTTTGAAAAATGGAAAATGAAACTCAATGCAGACCAGTGTGAGTTGTTGCACTTTGGTATGACCTACCAAGGGAGGTCTTTCACAGTGACTGGTCGGGCACGGAGGAGTGTTGTGGAAGAAAGGGGCCTAGGAATACAAGTCCTTAATTCACTGAGAGCGGTACCACAGGTAGATAGGGATGGAAAAAATGATTTCAGCCCATTGCCCTTCATGAACCAAAGTACTGATAACAATAGATGGATGTTATGTTGACTTCTAGAAGATATTGGTGAGGCCTAATTTGGAGTATTGTGTGCAGTTTTGGTCACCTACCTACAGGAAAGATGTAAAAGAAGTTCAGAGATTTCAGAGAAAATTCACAAGGATGTTGCCATGTCTGGAGGATTTGGGTTATAAGGAAAGATTGAACAAATCAGGACTTTATACCTTGGAATGCAGAAGATTGAGGGGAGATTTGATTGTGATATGGAGGCACACATAGTGTTAATTTAAACAGGCTTTTTCCATGAAGATTGGGTGGGACAACAACCAGAGGCCATGGGTTAAGGGTGAAAGGTGAAATGTTAAGGGGAACATGAGGGGAAACTTCTTCACACAGACGGTCATCCGGCTGTGGAATGAGCAGCCAGCACAAGTGGTGCATGCGAGCTCGATTTCAACATTTAAGAGGTTTGTGTTGGTACCTGGATGGTAGAGGTGTGGGAGTGGGCTGTTTAAATAGTTCAGCACAAACTAGATGGCCCAAAGGGCCTGTTTCTATGTTGAAATTTTCTATGATTGTGACAAGAACCTGAAATAATACAAAAGTTCACTCTAACCCCTTTTGACAGCTGTGTGAACCAACCAGTCATTTCAGCAGGAGTTTTTTATGTGGTGTTAAAACTGTAACACTTTAAGTTAATAATACACAAAAGAAGATCCCAGCTGCAAGTCAAGAAAAACTAATTGTGTGAGAGTGTTTCAGTTACTGTGGGGCCAGGAACCCATGCAGCTCAGCATGAACAGGGAATAATACCAATGGAGAGAGTCAAGCTGAGCCAGGAGACGGCAGAAATGCCCCATTCTTATAGAGACAGGAAGAGCATCAGGGAATTGATGGTCATTCCAGATGCCAGCACTCTGCCCAGACAGGAGATGATTTCTCTGTCCAACTTTTGTTGAACCTCACTGTAACAGTGTGATACCAGATGAAACCTTGGCAACTCCAGTAATCTCATCTGAAATGTTGTCCTACACCCATTGATGGATTTTTAAAATCTTTTTACAGGTTAAAAGTGAGAAGGAATTTGTCTCCAGGAAGCTCAAACACGGCACACCAGTTTTGTTGTCTCTGTCTAGATATTTAAGAAGTGGAGCAAGGGATCCAATTGACCACCCTTCCTGCTCAGACTGTGGGGAGGGATTCACTCGGTCATTTGACCAACTGACACACCTGGAATTTACACAGGAGAAAGGCCTTTCACCTGCTCAGACAGTGGGAATGGATTCCCTCTGTCATCACAATTGAAGGTACATCAGCAAATTCACACTGGACAAGGCCATTCACCTGTTCTGTGTGTGAGAAGGGGTTCAGTTGGTCATCCTACCTGTGGACACACCAGTCAGTTCACACTGGGCAGAGGCTGGTCATCTGCTGAATTTCTGGGAAAGGATTCACTCAGTCATCTGACCTAATGGCTCACCAGCGGGTTCACACTGGGGAGAAGCCATTCACCTGCTCAGAGTGTGGGAAAGGATTTACACAGTCATCTACCCTACTGGTACATCAGCGAGTTCACACTGGGGAGAAGCCATTCTCCTGCTCAGAATGTGGGAAGGGATTCACTCAGTTATATCACCTACAGAGTCACCAGCAAGTTCACACCAGGGAGAAAGCGTTCACCTGCTCAGAATGTGGGAAGAGATTCACTCACTCATCCACCCTACAGAGACACCAGCAAGTTCACACTGGGGTGAAGCCATTCACCTGCTCAGTCTGTGGGAAAGGATTCACTCAGTCATCTACCTTACTGGTACATCAGCAAGTTCACACTGGGGAGAAGCCTTTCACCTGCTCAGTCTGTGGGAAGAGATTCACTAATTTATCCAGCCTACAGAGACATCAGCGAGTTCACACTGGGGAGAAGCCATTCACCTGCTCAGTCTGTGGGAAGAGATTCACTAATTTATCCAGCCTACAGAAACATCAGCGAGTTCACACTGGGGAGAGGCCGTTTACCTGCTCAGAATGTGGGAAGAAATACGCTGACTCTTCCACCCTACAGAGTCATCAGCGAGTTCACACTGGGGAGAGGCCATTCACCTGCTCAGTCTGTGGGAAAGGATTCACTTGGTCATCTGATTTACGGAGTCATCAGCGAGTTCACACTGGGGAGAAGCCGTTCACTTGCTCAGTCTGTGGGAAGAGATTCACTCATTCATCTCACCTACAGAGTCATCAGCGACTTCACACTGGGGAGAGGCCGTTCATCTGCTCAGTCTGTGGGAAGGGATTCACTCGGTTAGCTAACCTACAGAGACACCAGCGAGTTTACACTGGGGAGAAGCCGTTCACTTGCTCAGTCTGTGGGAAGAGATTCACTCATAAATCCCACCTACAGAATCACCTGCGAGTTCACACTGGGGAGAGGCCTTTCACCTGCTCAGAATGTGGGAAGGGATTCACTCAGTTATCTCACCTACAGAGTCACCAGCAAGTTCACACCGGGGAGAAAGCGTTCACCTGTTCAGAATGTGGGAAGAGATTCACTCATAAATCCCACCTACAGAATCACCTGCGAGTTCACACTGGGGAGAAGCCGTTCACCTGCTCAGTCTGTGGGAAGGGATTCACTCAGTCATCTACCCTACAGAGACACCAGCTAGTTCACACTAGGGAGAGGCCATTCACCTGCTGAGAATGTGGGAAAGGATTCACTCAGTCATCCCACCTACTGGCACACCTGTCAGTTCACAATGGCGAGTGGCAATTGTTATGAATTCCTAGGTTTTTTTGCTGTGGAATGTCATTTTAAGAGAGAGAGAGATTAAGAAGGCAAATGTGTCTGACTTGCAGCTTGTTTACATCGCTCGCAGCTTGTTTAGTTTTAACCGAGGACACAGACACTCAGAGTCAGACGGAGACGAAGGAAGGAAAATGGAAGAATCGAAACCAGGGAACTAGTGGCCAAGGGTGACTGTTTGGAACTTTCCTTTGACCACAAGGGTGGGCTAATTATTGATTCACCGTACATCAAAATTGTGGTTGTCACCTCATTTGATCCATAGAAGTGGATCTGATTTGGGGTATCCTGTGGAGACCACTTAAGTGTTAACCATTGCCTGGCTGTGGTGTGGTAATTCACTAAGACAATACCAATTATGACAAGTCACTTCGGGTGATAATTAGTATGTGGATTTGGAAGGATGACAGATAAAATCTACAGTGACTGTTGGTCTCGTTTTACCACCATGGAACCTGTGGAATACGACATAATTGCCTTCTCTCAACATTTATCCTGGATTACAAATATCTCTCTCATCACCTATTCTGTGGTTGAACTGAACTTTCATACTTTCCCATCTCAAGACTCCATGCCTTGTTTCGCCCGAGCTCAATAGTTTGGGAGTTGTATTTATACACATTTATACACATAACACTCAAGAGGAAATCTGCAGATGCTGGAAATTCAAACAACACACACAACATGCTGGTGGAACACAGCAGGCCAGGCAGTATCAATGAGGAGAAGAACTGTCAACGTTTCAGGCTGAGACCCTTCGTCAGGACTAACTGAAAATAAAAATACTAAGAGATTTGAAAGTAGTGGGGGGAGGGTGAAATGCGAAATGATAGGAGAAGACTGGAGGTGGTGGGATGAAGCTATTATCTGGAAAGGTGATCGGCGAAAGAGATACAGAGCTGGAGATGGGAAAGGATCATTGGACAGGAGGCTTCAGGAGAAAGAAAGGTGGGGGGGGGGGAAGCACCAGAGAGACATGGAAAACAGGCAAACAATTAAATATGTCAGTGATGGGGTAAGAAGAGGAAGAGGGGCATTAACGGAAGCTAGAGAAGTCAATGTTCATCCCATCAGTTTGGAGGCTACCCAGCCAGTATATAAGGTGTTATCACTCCAAACTTAGTTTGGATTAATTTTGACAGTAGAGGAGGCCATGGATAGACATATCAGAATGGGAATGGGATATGGAATTAAAATGTGTGGCCACTGGGAGTAGTCTGTTGCTGCTGGTTCGTTTCTAAAGCGTTATGATTTGTAACAAAATGGGGCCTGCGTCTGGGATATGAACAAATTTAAGGATTGATTTAATATCGATTTCATTCGGGAAATCCCTTTTGATTTACTTGTGTGTGGAAAATCAGCAGCAATGGATGTTGATAGATATCTGGAAGTGTGAACCTCTCAGGCATTAGAGGACAGCAGAAGGATTGAGTTGTTGCATATTGCTAAAACGTTAATACTTGCTAAGGTGAAATTGACAATGAGGAGGGCACAGATGCAGAGGGTAACAGCTGAACATTATGTATCTGAGGTGTGTTTAAAGTGGAGGAGTTGGAGTTTCCTGAAAGTAAACATAGTGAGCTTGAGCTCCAGGACAAGTTAGAAAAATAGAAGATGGAGACTCCGGAAAGGCAAAGGCTGTTTCAGGCTGGAGAGGCAGAAAAGCAGAAAGAAGATTCTCTTACAAAGTCTAATTAAGGGAAAGGCCTAGCAAGCCTATTCTGCTTTGACAGTTGCTGAAGCAGCTTATTATTTACTTATTTATGCTGACCCAATCATCGCCACTGGGCTATAAATGTGCCGGAGCCGTGTGTGGTTCAGTGCTTTGCTCAAGGACACACACGCTGCCTCGGCTGAGGCTCGAACTCATGACTTTCAGATCTCTAGTTCACCACCTTAACCACATGGTCACGCACCACACATTATGACATAGTGAAACAGGCTGTGCTCAAAGCTTATGAGTTGGTCCCAGAAGCAGACAGGCAAAAGTTTAGAAATTTGAATAAATCTGTGAACCAGACATACGGAATTTGCTTATGAGAAATTTGTGTGTTTTGACCGTTGGTGCACATCTGAACATGTGAATGATGATTTTAACAGCTTGAAAGAGTTGGTTTTAATTGAAGAATTCAGAAGGTGCGTCCCTGATGACATAAAAACGTATTTTGATGGAAATGATGCTGCCACTATGAAGGAATCTGCTGGATTAGCAGATCAGTTTGCTTTAACTCATAAAGTTATGTTTACCCTGAATAACAGCTTCCAAAAGGCACTTGTCAAGTTGTGGGTAAACCTAATGAGCTCGCCCCAGTGGCCTATACCTGCATTCGGTGAACCCTTTTCCAAAGTTATAGTGGATTGTGTTGGCCCATTACCAAAGACTAAAGCTAGCCATCAGTATCTGCTATCTATTATGTATACTGCATCCAGATTCCCAGAGGCAATACCTCTCAGAAATATTAAAGCTAAAACTGTGGCGAAGGCTCTTACCAAGATTTTCACATTATTCAATTTGCCTAAAGATATCCAGTCTGATCAAGGATGTAATTTTACATCTGGATTATTCCAGCAGGTAGTTTCTGAACTGGGAGCAAACCAAATTGCGTCATCTGCGTACCATACAGAATCACAAGGGGCTTTAGGTAGATTTCATTCTACCCTCAAATCAATGATTAAGACATATTGTGTTGAAAATGGAAAAGACTGGGATGAAGGAATACATTTGCTTTTGTCCACAGAAATAGAGTCAGTACAGGAATCGCTGGGCTTTACTCCTTTTGAACTTGTATTTGGTCGCAGTGTGCCCTTTGACCTTGTTAAAGGAACAGTGGATTGATGGGGATGTACATGTTAACTCGTTAGACTATGTTTTGAAGTTCAAAAATAAACTACACCAAACCTGTAGTCTAGCGAGACAAAACTTAAAGATTTCTCAAAACAAAATGAAATGTTAGTTTGATAAGCAGGGTTGCGAAAGAAAATATCGGGTGGGGGATAAGGTGCTTGCCTTATGTTGATGAGTCCATTTCAGGTGAAATTCAATAGACCGTATGAAATAGTCTCTCAATTTAATGATGTGAATTATGTTATTACAACACAAGACCGAAGTAAACTAACACAGCTGGTACACATAAATATTGATAAAGCCTTATTTTGAGAATGAAACAATTGACTCGTCTGAGACTTTTCACAAGCCAAACATGGTCCCAGTTAGACTAATGAACTCGGTTTTTCCAGAAAACATTGATAACGAGTTGGCTCATCTGCAGCCAAAGCAACAACAGCTGAAGGAATTAATTCTGAAGTTTAAAGATTTATTTCCCGATGTTCCCAATCAAACCACGGTCGCAGTACATGATGTAGATGTTGGTCAAGGCAAACTGATTAAACAACACCAATATTGCATGAACGTAGAAAAGTGTGATTTGGCTGACCAGGGAATTGAGTATGTGCTGGAGAATGGTATTATCAGGCCTTCAAAATGAGATTGGAGTCATCCTGCATTATTGTGCACAAACCTGATGGTAGTGTTAGATTTTGCACTGATTATAGAAAGGTAAATGCAGTAACAAAAACAGATGCCTATCCTATCCCTAGAGTGGATTATTGCATCGATAAGGCTGGAAAAGCTAATTTCTTACAAAGATTGATCTGTTGACAGGGTATTGGTGTGTTCCATTGACGGACAGACATAGAGAAATTTCTGCATTTGTGACACCATCTGGGTTGTATGAATACAATGTTTTGCGTTTTGGAAGGAAACATGCTCCAGGAACATCCCAGAGAATGATGGATTTTGTAATTTGAGGGTTAGAACACACAGATACCTATATTGATGACTTAGTTACAGGGAGTGGCACTTGGGAAGAGCATATCTCTGCAGTAGAAAAGCTGTTTGACAGGCTTTCCTAGGACAACCTTACAGTTAACTTGGCTAAGAGTGAATTTGGCCATGCCAGTGTGACCTGTCTTGGCTATGTTGTAGGTCAAAGCAAGTAGGCTCCTGTTCGGGCAAAAGTCCAGACAATTTTGCAAGTTCCTATTCTGACTGCTAAGAAGGTTCTCAGAAGGTTTCTGGGAATGGATGGATATTATCGTAAGAACTCTGCTGCTATCGCTCTTCCTCTGACCAATCTCCTGAAGAAGGGTGAAAAGTTTGTTTGGACCGAGCCTTGTCAGAAGGCATTTGATTGATTGTTATCAGTATTTCAGATTAGGCCAATCAATGTAGTGCTGACAGCAAATTTAAATAGCAGATTGGAGCTGTGGGTGGCAACACAAGTCATGGGTGCACAGAGAGTAAAGGAGGGGGTCAAAGAGACAACCCTGTGGGGTATGTGTGCTGAGGGTCAGAGAGACAGAGGAGATGGAGCCCACTCTTACCACCTGCCGGCGATCTGACAGGAAGTCCAGGATCCAGCTACACAAGGCAGGGTGAAGGCCGAGGTCTCTGAGCTCCATGTCGATACTTCACGCCTTTGTATGGCTACTGCTCTGCCCATGACTGCAAGGAACTGCAGAGAACTTTGGAGAGCAGAGAACATCAGAGAAACAAGCCTCCCCTCCATGGATTCTTCCTACACTTGCCCTCCCTCGGAAAAGCAGGCCATGTACTCAAAGTACCTCACAACCTGGACATTCTTGCTGCAAACCCGCTCCCCCATCGGGGAAGAGATACAAAAGCCTTAAAGTGCGTAACTCCAGGCTGAAGGATGGCTTCCTGTCTGTGGTTATAAGCCAAATGAATAATAAAATAGACTCGTCCTCACAATGTAACTCGATGTGACCCTGCACCATATGTCTATCTGCACTGCTCTTTCTCTGCAGCCACAATGCTTTGTTACAGTGATTATTGCTTTGTCCTATATCAGCTCAATGTACTTTTGAAATGTATCCATCTGTGTGGATGGTACGTCAGGCAAGATTCTCACTGCAGCTCAGTACATGATGATAATAAACAAATTCCCCATTTTAATTGTGTGGAAATATTAGACAGACTGAGCTTCTGCTCTGGAACCACAGAAGGAAACTGACCTGTTGTCATTTCTGTGGAATGCAAATATATGGAAAAGGCTTCAATCTCACATTACGATCTGCGGTAACTGGGATCAGGTGACCGGTGGTGGGTCTCCCATATCAATATCAGAATCAGGTTTAATAGCACCGGCATGTGTCATGAAATTTGTTGTTGCTGCGGTAGTAGTAGGACCCTAATTCATAACAATAGTTTTTTAACAATTGTGATTTTTAAAGAAGAATATATAAATTCTCACATAAGTGGGTCAGACACCCAGAAACATCGGCTGCACTTCAGCATCTCAAAACAGTGGAATGAAACATGCAGAAAGTATTGCAGAGAAAAAAAATACATTGTCCACCCACAACGAGAGGACGTGACAGATCCGGATCTCACTGACTTGTCTGAACGGGTGAAAGGTGAAGCTACACGGACACGTAGAGCAGAGACCCGCAGATGCTGCAGATCTGCAGAAAAACATGAATGGGAAACGGAATCAGGTGACGGGTGGAGGGTTTCCCACCTGAACCAGTGACTCTATTCCTCGCCCCTCACACGCTGCCCGACCCATCCACTGCATTCCCCACATTATTCCATATTTACCCCAGAGACATGATTATTATTTCACACCATATCTTCCCCGATCCCTTTTACGTTTCATTTAAATCAGTTCTGTGTTTATAAACACTAATTTCTATTCACATTCCTCCGGAGCCTTGCTGGACAGGAACACTGAAACATCAAGTGAGAAACAGCAGGAGGCCATTCAGCCCCTCTAACCATCAGCAAGATGGCGTCTGCTGTCCCATCTCAGCCGCATGTTTCTGCCCAGTCCTCATTTCCTCCATCCCTTCGGTCTCCACACATTTGCCGCCCTCTGTGGAGGGGTTTTACAGACATTTACCACCGTCGGAATGGAGACATTTCCCCTCATTTCAGTC
Source organism: Hypanus sabinus (assembly GCF_030144855.1). Taxonomy (NCBI): domain Eukaryota; kingdom Metazoa; phylum Chordata; class Chondrichthyes; order Myliobatiformes; family Dasyatidae; genus Hypanus; species Hypanus sabinus. The sequence continues at coordinate 60,350 of NW_026779225.1, forward strand.
CTGGATAGTCCATTCCTGTTTCAGAGACTGGGATCCCTGGTTCAACCGGCAATGATGCTGTGCATTTCAATGCGTTCTCAGTCCTTGATTCTCCAAATGAACGGATTATCGCATTTGATATTTCTCCATATGATGACCACACCACTCTAGGGATCAGTCAGGTGAATCTTCATTGCACTCTCTATAGCAAATACCACCTCCCACCTCCCCCCTCACCTGGATCCACCTTTCACTCCCCAGCTCTTGCCCCATCCCCAACCCTCACCTCTTCTCTCTGATTATTTCCCGTCCACACTTAGTCCAGAGGGAGGGTCTCAGCCCGAAATGTTGACGGTCCATTTCCCTCCACAGATGCTGCCCGACCCATTGAGTTCCTCCGGCAGTTTGTTCTTCGGTCTGTATAACCCGTGTTAGTATGGGGAGCGGGATTTTACACCATATTCCAGGTACAATCTCAACAAATCCCAAATAATTGTCACTTTGCCCGGACCATCGGCCCCGCTTGCAGTTCAACAGTCTGCTGGTGTTTGCCCCCAATGTGGTGAATCCCTCTGCTCGACACCACCGTGGGCTCAGACATTTCTACCGATTAGCCCCTCCTGTCCCCACTAGGACAAACATCCTGTCCGCCCCTCCCTCACCATTTTCATCCTTTCAATAAAATCCCCCCTCTCCCCGGGGAACTGGCATCAAACCGACGGGCCGAACGGTCTCCTCCTACTTCGAGGCGATACATCAGACTCCGGCCGCAGGAGACGCTTCACAAACGCCCCAACTTCCCTCGGAGGGAAATGGAAATAAATCAGAGAGCGGACATTTACTTTGAGGTTTTCTCCGCTCTGAGGAGGCTGTCGGCGCTTGAGCGGGAGACGAACCCAGCGGGGTAACGCCCACTCGGCTTGTCCGCCTCCGCGACTGGGTATAATCAGTGATTGACATCGCTTCGCACGAATTGGCATAGCACAGATCCTGAATCCTGCGTTGACAGCGGTGGGGGGGGGGGGGGGGGAGGAAATTGGCTGGTCACGTGATCATTAGCCCAGCTGTTAAACCGATAAAGGTCGAGCACGGCAGCGCGTGTGTGACGTCAGGCGCGTGGGGTGAGAAGCTGTATGATGTCACCTGTGGGAGAGCGCTCGCATTCAAAAGCACATTGACGGACTTTTCAGTGGGACAACAACAACATTAATGACGGGTTTCATCACTGAATCCAGGGTTGTGGGATGTAAAGTCCCCTGTTATGTGTCCGGCTGTGCCGTGTTGTTGGTGGAGTGGGCAGCGTGGTGTTTGTCTCGATTCGGGTCACAACACCAGAATTGCCAGCGGGGTCCACACACAGTGTATTAGTCAACAGAAAACCTCTCGTCACTGCAGTCTTTGTCTCCTGGTAAACTCAACATCCTGACAGTGTGGGCCAAAGATATCCCTTCCTCTCAGAGTCAGGGGATCATTCAGACAGCTGATCGCTGAGAGGAATTATATTTATTGGTCATTAAAGTTCACCCAAATTCGTTTGGACGGATTTGATGTGGAGTTCGGGGTGTCACAGTGAAAGGGCCGGACGGCCGAACTCTCTCCGTTGTCCAAACATCCTTCCAGGTGAGGCGACACTTCACCTGTGAATCTTCCGGGGTCGCCTGTTGTGTCCGCTGCTCCCGATGCGGCCGCCTCCACACTGGTGACACCGGCTCCTCCGCAGTTGTGCCGGGTAGGAGTGTTTATTTTCGGGAGTGTTGATGTTATTGTTCCCTTTTGTACGGGAGGGGTGGGTTTTGGGGTTTGATGATCGGGATGCCGTTAGTTTTTATGCGGGGATTGGGGTGGAAATTTCATTTTTCACTGTGAACGACATTTGTTTCGTGGCTCTCTGGAGAAGTAAAAAATTCAGAGTTGTTTAAGGATACCTGCTTTGCTAATAAATTAACCTTTGAACTATCCGCTCCGAGCGGGGCTTCCCGGTGTCCAAACATGTTAATTCCCATTCCCATTCCCGTTCCGACGTGTGAAATATCGCCTCCTCTTGTGCCAAGATGAGGCCACCCTCAGGGTCCAGGATCAGTCCCTATATTCTATCCGAGTATCCCCCCCCCCCTCCACCCGCCAACCCGTTTGCGCTGCAAGGACCTCCGGCCACCGGCGGCGATGTGCAGACCTCTGCATCTCCCATTCGGGCGGCGATAATTATGGGCTGATCCCGAGATTGTGTAAATCGAGGCCGGTTGCATTGAGAAAGGACCGGGCCTGAGCTCTGCCGGACGGCTGGAGCAGTGGTGCAGTGCCATTTAATACTTACTTTAATAATATGACGAAGTATTGCATGGTTGCGCTCACTAATTATCATAAAATATAATTATCAAGCAGGTAAAGTAACGTTTTTGCTTAGAAGCCATAGGGTTGCTAGTGAGAAAATTTTACTTTTCTTTCAGCGAGTTCACTGTCAATGCATCGGATGACAGTATTGATGGCCCGCTGGGGAAATTTACAAACGAATTCGAATATTGAAAGGACTGGATAGAGAGGTCGTGGAGAGCTATACTATCTGGTTATCAGATTATTATTATACAACTTAAATATACAATCGGTAGGCTTGTTCCCCAGCTTGGGATTCTAAATTGGAGAATGGTGCTTTATTCACAAAATTGTCACAGTCCACAGTGACTGTGCACGGATCCCAGCAAAGGAACCCGCCACTGCAGCCCCATAGTGCACTCTGTACTGATTGCAAAGCTACGAAATTGCATGTGAATAGCCTCCCCTCCCCCAACTCCACTCTTTCTGCCTCACCAGCAGATTGGGGCATCTCACATCTCGCTGCCTCCGCCAGGACATTAAACTGTGAACAACTGTGGTCAGGGACTGATCTCTGGGGTACTCCAAACGCTACCTCCTTCCAGTCTGAAAACGACCCACTCATCCAGACACACACTACCGGCAGTTTATCATCTCCAACGAAAAAGCCTAATCACCTACTCCTGAGGTACAATACCATTGCTGACTCTGAGTTTACCACCGTCAAATGCCGGGATGGACATAATAATCAGAAAGTCTCTCGTCGCAGCCGCGTAAATAAAATGTGATCTCAGTACAATGTAGACTAGAGAGGCCACTCAGTCTATCTGGTCCCTGCCCAGTTTTCTGTTCCATATCAGTATTTTAAAACTTATCTCTCACTCTCCCTGTTGCAACTTGTCACCACTCTGTGGGAGAAGAGATTTCCCTTGAATTTCTTAGAATCTGAGAAATCTGCAGCAAATTACAGACCCTTCGGCCCACAATGTTGTTCTGACCATGTAACCTACTCTACAAAATGCCTAGAATTACCCTACCACAGAACCCTCTATTTTCCTAAGCTCCATGTACCTCTCTAAGATTCTCTTAAAAGACTCTATTGTACCCGTCTCTACCACCATCGCTGGCAGTGCAGTCCACTGACTTTTCACACGATCAATGCGTCTCATCATCTGATACACCTGCATGAATTTCCCCAGGCTAATTAACACGATGAGCTCGCTGAGTATTTCCCCAGGGCTCTGGACTAAGATGGTTAAACTCCTTTTTCCCTGCTCTTTTCAAATTTTGTGTCATTTCCACTAATTTCAGAGGACTGTGCCTCAGACAGCCGGGTTGTTGCAATGCGCCACTAAAGCCTGACAGCAGAATGGCGAGTGAATCTTCGATGGAGCAGAGTCAGAAACCAAAGAGTTTCCAGCTCCAATCAGGGCTCTGGGGCTCCGGAAAGAGATGGGATCTGGAGGTTACGAGCAGGAGGAGGAAGAGGAACCAGACTAGCAAGATGTGGCTATGAATGAAAGATGGGAAACATTTGGAAACTGGTCAATTGAAAAACAAAATGGTTAATTTCTACAAAACATTGCAGGTAATCAGCAAATGTGGAGAGGAATAAATGGGCAGCATTTATTCCGAGCCCCTTCAGCATGTCCAGACTGTGTACTCCTCTGCTTAGTTGCTGCCTGAACTGCAGTGCTCCTTCAGCATTTTGTGTGCGTGCGACTTTGTATTTCCAGCAACTGCAGAATCACTTTTGTTTCAGATCTGCATTTGTAAGAGGGTTGCACTTTGGCATTAGATACACAAAATGCCTGTTGATATTTAGTGTATCGTTTATGGGAGCCGCTTTCTGCATTAAGAAAGCTGCTGAGTTTTCTACACACAAAAAAAACCTGTGATATGGACATGGAACCTGTGCTTGCAGAAATGTTTAATAGCACCATGGTTACCCATAAAGCCGCGCGAATAAAATTCCGCTGTCGTTTGAAGCAGCGATCAAATACGCAGGCGCAGGGTTGCTGCCGTCTCCGATAACTACGCATGCGTGCAGTATACAAAAATGTCGGGCGGAGCGGCAAGTTAAGGGCTTTTCTGACTCTAATTGAGTGACAATTGCTGTGAGAACTGTGGCCCGTAAACTCGGCACAGGCAGGTCTTTTTCCTCTCTCTCAGCCCCACGATCCGTACACGGGCCCCGGGGAGCTTCCGGCTAATCAGGGAACGGGAGCAGATAGATCTTACAGACAGAGCTGAGCTCTAGCTAACTGAATGCAAGGATTAGAAACTCGGAAAAAGAGAACAAAATCTTTCTATCAGCTGTTAAGAAAATCACCTTTGCTCTATCTCCAACCGCAGCAGGAGAAAATCTGCAGCTGCTTTAAATCCAAGCAACAGACACAAAATGCCGGCGGGACTCAGCATTAGTACTCTTTCCCATAGATGCTGCCCGGCCTGCTGAGTTCCTCCAGCATTTATTGTGTGTTGCTTGCTCCGCCTGCTCTTGCTCTGGACTTTTCTACCCGTGAGAACATGTTCTGCCAATTCTCTCTGGGCACATAACGATATCAAACACCTTTGCCCTGGGCAACAAGTAGCTTTCACATCACAAATGTGGCAGACTCCAGTGAGACAGACTGCTGCCCTTCCCTTCATATTCATTGGCATTGTCGTCACTGAGTACATCACCGTCCGTCACTTGAGGGAGGTTTCAGGGGAAATATTTATGTACAATACAGAAACTGGTGTTACCTGTGTGCATTGTGGTGATGCAAAAGTTGCTGGAGAATTTGCAAGTAGGAAGAAGAGTGATATTTGGAAGTCCAACTTTTTGAAGCACCATTCAGGAAGAAAATTGCATACAGTGATATGCAAAAGTTTGGGCAGCCTGCATGGTCAGTATTTAGTAACAACCCCTTTGGCAAGTATCACAGCTTCTAAAGGCTTTCTGCAGCCAGCTAAGAGTCCTTCAATTCTTGTTTGGGGATTTTTGCCCATTCTTCCTTGCAAAAGGCTTCTAGTTCTATGAGATTCTTGGGCCGTCTTGCATGCACTGCTCTTTTGCGGTCTATCCAGAGATTTTCGTTGATGTTTAGGTCGGGGGACTGTGATGGCCATGGCAAGACCTTCAGCTTCCGCTTCCTGAGGGAGTCCATTGTGGATTTTGAGGTCTGTTTATGATCATTATCCTGTTGTAGAAGCCATCCTCTTTTCATCTTCAGCTTTTTTACAGATGGTGTGATGTTTGCTTCAAGAACTTGCTGGTATTGAATTGAATTAATTTTTCCCTCTACCAGTGAAGCGTTCCCCGTGCCACTGGCTGCAACACAAACCCAAAGCATGGTCGACCCATCCCCATGGTTAACAGTTAGAGGGGTGTTCTTTTCATGATATTCTGCACCTTTTTTTTCTCCAAACATACCTCTGCTCATTGTGGCCAAAAAGTTCTTTTTTTATATTCATCAGTCCACAGGACTTGTTTCCAAAATGCATAAGGCTTGTTTACACAAAATGCTGGTGGAACGCAGCAGGCCAGCCAGCATCTATAGGGAAAAGCACTGTCGATGTTTCAGGCCGACACCCTTCATCGTTTCGCTTGTTTAGATGTTCTTTTGCAAACTTCTGACGCTGAATTTTGTGGCAAGGGCACAGGAAAGGTTTTCTTCTGATGACTCTTCCATGAAGGTCATATTTGTACAGGTGTCCCTGCACAATAGAACAGAGCACCACCACTTCAGAGTCTGCTGAATATTACTGAAGGTCTTTTGCAGTCAAACAGGGGTTTTGATTTCCCTTTCTAGCAATCCTACAAGCAGTTCTCGCAGAAGGATTTCTCGGTCTTCTGGACCTCAACTTGACCTCCACTGCACCTGTTAACTGCCATTACTTAACGACATCATGAACTGAGGTAATGGCTACCTGAAAATGCTTTGCTATCTTCTTATAGTCTTCTCCTGCATCATGTATTTTAATTTTCAGAGTGCTAGGCAGGGGCTTAGAGGAGTCCGTGGCTGCTGATTGTTGGGACAAGTTTTGTGGAGTCAGGGTATTTATAAAGCTTTGAAATTTGCAACACCTGGCTTTTTCTGATGAAGATTGTGAACAATCCATAGCCCTAACAAGCTAATTAAGGTCTGAGACCTCGGTAAAAATTATCTGACAGCTCAAATCTCTTGGGGTTCCCAAACTTTTGCATGGTGCTCTTTTCCTTTTTTTCCACTCTGAAATTGTAAAAACAAAAATAATACACTAAGCTTGCTTAATATGTTGAAAAGAATGTTTCATCTTTAACTTTATGACTTTTGGAGATCAGTTCATCTTCCACTCAGTTAACTAGTCAGAATAACAGAAATTTTGACCGGGGTGCCCAAACTTTTGCCTACCAATGTATATATGGTGTGCAAAAGCACTGGCGAGAAAATCCTTCAGTACTGCTACAGGCCTGTTGCATTGGCTGTGTGAGAGTGAGGATGAAGTCAGTGAAACCCAGAGGAGATCAAAGTGCTTGTTGACAGTGACTTGCTAGCTGTAGAAATGAATATCTCTCTATATAAAATTCAGGGTGCACGTGTTGTTGTCACTGGGCAAAAATTTGCACAGCACAAGGTTTTTGTGAACACTGGTGATTACAAATTGGAGGAGATACTGGTGGGAAGGTGGGGAGACCTCCAGTGTCCCTGATACCCTCACCTACAAGATGTGCATCCAGCTACAACTTGTAACCCTGCACATTAAGAAGCTGGAACTTGAAATGGATGAATTCTGGATCAGCCGGGAGTGGGAGGGGCTGATAGAAATGACAGAAAGAGAGGTGTGCCTCATCGAGGTGCAGGACACAGGAAACTGATTGAGAGTCAGAAAGGGGAATGAGGTTAAACAGCCATCGTAGAATACTCCTGTGGCCATTCCCCACAACAACAGGTGGACCACTTTCGAAACTGTTGGGGGAGGGATTATCTGGCAGAGGTAAGTCAAAGGTGTGATAGGGGATTCGATAGTTAGGGGAACAGAACTAGAAGGGGACTAATCTCCTAGTAGTAAAGCTTGCAAGTGCTAGTGGGGTATTTAAAGTTGCAGGCAGGGAGGGAGCCAGAATGACAGAACAGATAATGGAGGGGGTGAATCGAATTGAATTGACTTTAATACTTATATCCTTCATATACATGAGCTGTAGAAATATTTACATTATGTCTCTGTCTAAATGTGCAATGTGCAATTTATAGTAATTTATAATTAACAGTATGTACAACAGGACAGTCAACATAACAGAGAAATACATTTGTATCTGCATGAATTAATAAGTCTGATGACTTGGTGGAAGAAGCTGTCCCAGAGCCTGTTGGTCCTGGCTTTTATACTGCGGTACCATTTCCCAGATGGTAGCAGCTGGAGCAGTTGGTGGTTGGGCTGACTGGGATCCCCAATGACCCTTCAGGTCCTCTTTACAGCCCTGAATAGTGGGAAGTTCACATCTACAGATGTGCTGGGCTGTCCGCACCACTCTTTGCAGAGTTGTGCAATTGAGGGAAGTACAGTCCCCATACCAGGCAGTGACACTGCCAGACACAATGCTCTCAGTTGTGACCCTGTAAAAGTTCTTAGGATTTAGGTCCCCAATTCAAACTTTTCAATGTTCTGAGGTGAAAGAAGCACTGTTGTGTTTTTTTCACCACACAACCAGTATGGATGGACCATGTATTATGATATTGTAGCCATTGCTGGGACTTGGTTCCAGCCAACAGTCTGAGGGATATGGAGGAACAAATCTTTCTCCAGTGATCACAGACCATGCCAAGAAACAAAGCTTGATATATTAAGTGATTTTAATTTTCCATCTATTGACTGAGACTCCCATACCATAAAAAGACTGTTGGGGTAGAGTTTATCAAATGTGCCCTTAATCGGGATGTAGAATTCCCAATGTAGAAGTTGCATGTGCAATTACTTGTGCAATAAGCTATTAGGAAATGATCCGGGGCTGTTGACAGAAATTAGTGATCATAATGCCTTGAAATTCAAAGTAAATATGGAAAAAGCGAGGTCTGGACCACGGGTTGAGATTCTAAATTGGAGAGAGGTCAATTTTGATGGCGTCAGAAAAGATCTGCCAAGTGTGGATTGGGACAAGCTGTTTTCTGGCAAATTATGATAATTTTCTAATTTATAATTTTACTAATTCGATAATTTATGATAAATACCATAATTAGTTGGTGAGTGGGAGTTCTTCAGAAGTGAAATTTTGATGATGTAGAGTTTGTAGGTGCCTGCAAAAGTAAAAGTTGAAAGATAACTGGTGCAGGGAACCTTGGTTTTCAAGAGATATCGAGGCCCTGGGTATTTTGTTCCTCTCAATGCTTCAGACTGTTGGGTGCTGCAATATCATAATTCCACACCGTGAGCTCATCCGACAATTTTTTCAGTTGTCTTCTCTTGGTTTCTAAAAGCTTCCCAATAGTTTCTGCTCTTTTGTTTGCCCTCTCTTTGGCTTTTATATTGGCTTTGGCTTCTCATTTCAGCCACGGTTGTGTCCTCCTGCCTTTCCAATGCTTCCAGTTCTTTGGGATATATCTACCATGCACCTCCTGAGTTGCTCCCAGAAACTCCAGCCATTGCTGCTCCGTCGTCACTCCTACCAGATTCCCCTTCCAGTCAGGTTTGGCCAGCTTCTCTGTCACAGAAACATGGAGAAGCTCAGAACAGAAACATGCCCTCTCTGTACGATCAGAATGGTAATCTATACGGGAGACAAAATAGATGGGGGAGGCTTTAAATAGTAGTTTAGCATCTGTATTTGCTCAGGAGATGGACACAGGTGAGGCAAGGCAGCATCAACTTCATGGATCCTGTACAGATTACAGAGGTGGATGGGTTTGCTGTCTTGAGGCAAATTAGTGTGGATCAATCCCCAGGGCCTGACCAGTTGTTCACAGGGACCCTGCGGAAGACAAGTGCAGAAGTTATCGGGGCCCAAGCACAAATATTTAAATCATCCTTAGCGACAGGTGAGGTACTGGAGGATTGGAGGACAGACAATGTTGTTCCACTGTTTGAGTGGGGCTCTAAGGAGAAACGAGAAAATGTTACATTTGTGAGCTTGAGATCAGTAGTGGGAAATTTATGAGAACATGTGCAGGAACCGGATTTATAAGTATTTGGATAGGTGTGCACTGATTAAGGATAGACAGCATGGCTTTGTAAATGGTAGGTCATGTCTAACCAGTCTTATAGAGTCTCTCGAGGAAGTTATCAGGAAAGTGAAGACAAGGCAGTGGATGTTGTCTACATGGACGTTAGCAAGGCACTTGACAAAGTCTCAGATGGGAGTTTAGTCAAGAAGGTTCAGTCATTCAGCATTCAAGATGAGACAGTAAATCGGATGAGACACTGTCTTTGGGAGAAGCCAGAGTGTGATAGCAGTTGGTTGCCTCTCTGACCGGAGGCCTGTGACTAGTAGTGAGCCACAGGGATCAGTGCTGGATCTGTTGTTGTTTGTCATCTGTATCAGTAATCTGGATAATAAGATGGTTAGGGATCAGCAAATTTTTGGATGAAACCGAGTCTGGGGATTCAGCGGACTGTGAGAAGACTATCATGGCTTGCAGTGCGAACTGGACCAGGTGGAAATATGGCTTGCGAAATGGAAAATGGAATTCAATGCAGACAAGTGCGAGCTGTTGCATGTTGGTAGGACCTACCAGGGTGGGTCTTACACAGTGACTGATCGGACATGGAGGAGTGTTGTTGAGGAATGGGATCTGGGAATACAGGTCTATATTTCACTAAAACTGGTGACACAGTTCGATAGGGACGGAAAGAAGGATTTTGGCACATAGTCCTTCATAAACCGAAGTACTGAATGGTATGTTATGTTGACTTTGTACAAGACATTGGTGAGGCCTAATTTGGAGTATTGAGTGCAGTTTTAGTCAGCAACCTACAGTAAAGATGTCAAGACTTTGAAAGAGTTCAGAGAAAGTTCACAAGGATGTTGTCAGGTCTGGAGGACTTGGGTTATAAGGAGAGATTGAAAAGGCCAGGACATTATTCCTTGGAATGTAGAAGATTGAGGGGAGATTTGATGGAGTTATACGACAATTTAGAGGTTTATGGATAGGGTAAAAGCAAGCTGGCTTTTACCACTGAGATGGGGTGAGACTACAACCAGAGGCCATGGGTTAAGGGTGAAAGGTGAAATGTTAAGGGCCACATGAGGGGAAAATTCTGCCGGGTGAGTTTCCAAAGAGATCACCAGCTCGTAACCCAGCACGGATGGAAAGCGTGCAGGGGAGCCGGCTGGATTCGAACTCAGGACCTTTCGTCCCGAAGTCTGGCACTGATGCCACTATGCCACCAGCCAGGTCAGGAGATATTTTTTATGGCATTGAAACGTGGCATTTTAAATTAACATTACATAAAGGAAAACCCCAGCTGCACATCAACAAAGGCTATTTGTGTGAGAGGGTTTAGTTACCGTGGGGCCAGACACCCTTTCAGCTCAGTGGGAAGAGGGACTAATTCAAATGGACAGAGTCAAACAGAGCCAAGTCACAGATTGGAGATGGCATAAGTGCCCCATTCTTATAGACCATCAGAGAGTTTGAGGGTCGTTCCAGATACCAGTACTGTGCCCAGTTAGGTGATTTTGCTCTCCAACTTTTGTTGAACTTCACTGTAACAGTGTGATGTCGGATCACACCTTGTCAACTCAAGTGATCTCAAATGTTGTCCTTCACCCACTGATGGATTTTTAAATCTTTTTACAGATTAATATCGCCAAGGAATTTGTCTATGGGAATTGAAACACAACACACCAGTTGTGCTGTCTCTGACTAGATATTTAAGGAGCAAGGGATTCAATCAGCCATCCTTCCTGTTCAGACTGTGCGGAGGGATTCACTCGGTCATCTGACCAACTGGCACGTCCGTCATTTTACACAGGGGAGAGGCCGTTCATCTGCTCAGACTGTGGGAAGGGATTCAGTCGGTCATCCCACCTGTGGGCACACCAGTCAGTTCACACTGGGCAGAGGCTGGTCATCTGCTGAATTTGTGGGGAAGGATTCACTCGGTTATCTGATCTAATGGCTCACCAGCGAGTTCTCACTGAGGAGCGACCGTTCACCTGCTCGGACTGTGGGAAGGGATTCACTCGGTCATTTCACCTACTGAGACACCAGTCAGTTCACAATCAGGAGAGGCAATTCACCTGCTCAGACTGTGGGAAGAGATTCACTCAGTCATCTCACCTCCTGGCACACCAACGTGTTCACACAGGAGAGAGGCCATTCACCTGCTCAGACTGTGAGAAGGGATTCACTCGATCATCTCACCTACTGGTTCACCAACGTGTTCACACTAGAGAGAGGCCATTCACCTGCCCAGACTGTGGGAAGGGATTCAGTCAGTTATCTGTACTGAAGGTACATCAGCGAGTTCACACTGGAGAGAGGCCATTCAACTGCTCAGACTGTGGGAAGGGATTTACTCAATCATTTCACCTACTGAGACACCAGTCAGTTCACACTGGGAAGAAGCCATTCACCTGCTCGGATTGTGGGAAGAGATTTACTCAGTTATACAACCTACAGAGTCACCAGCGAGTTCACACTGGGGAGAAGCCATTCACCTGCTCAGACTGTGGGAAAAGATTCACTTCGTCATCTCAACTGAAGGTACATCAGCGAGTTCATACTGGGGAGAGGCCGTTCACCTGCTCAGACTGTGGGAAGGGATTCACTCGGTCATTTGAACTGAAGGTACATTGGCGAGTTCACACTGGGGTGTGGCTGTTCACCTGCTCAGACTGTGAGAAGGGATTCACTCAGTCATCCAACCTACAGAGTCACCAACACGTTCACACTGGGGAGAGGCCATTCACCTGCTCAGACTGTGGCAAGGGATTCAGTAGTTCATCCACCCTACAGAGACATCTGCGAGTTCACACTGGGGAGAAGCCATTCACCTGCTCGAAGTGTGGGAAGGGATTCACACAATTATCTGATCTACAAAATCACCAGCGAGTTCACACTGGGGAGAGGCCGTTCACCTGCTCAGAATGTGGCAAAGGATTCACTCAGTCATCTAATCTACTGAGACACCAGCGAGTTCACAATGGGTAGAGGCCATTCACCTGCTCAGTCTTTGGGAAGAGATTCTCTCGGCCACCTCCACCAAATGTGCATCATTGTCAAGTCAAACTTGAGTTTCAGGAAGGTATTAAGGAAGAGCAAGACTGCACTGGCAGAGAGGACGGAACCTACTGCCTGAGGGCGGTTTCTGCCCAGAACATTTGGGCGGACCCCGCAGCGTCACAGTGGAAGTCCAAGAGCAGCATAACATCGGCAGCCAGGAGTAGCGTCACAACCCGCGGTAAGATGCCGAACTTTAAATAATTGTTGAGACTGTTTCAGGGAAAGGAGCACTGCTGTCACTGCGTTTGGGTTAACTCCGCCATCGGGTCATCGCACGCAGGCACTTCTTGAAAACGATGCGAGGCTTAAGAAGAGCTTGTGAACCTTCGAGAGAGTTCACCCAGTTTGGAACCATAACGGTCCAGTAGAGAAACGGAGGTGCAGGTCCAAAATCGTCTCCGAAGTCCAACAGGCAGCCAGTTTTTCACCTAATCCTAATGTTACTACCACTGCCTTATGACTATCCTTGACTAGACTAATGACTGACTTACCGCTGATTATTTATGACTACTGACTAATAATTACCAACTGCCACACTTGCGAAAATAAAAATAAAAAAGGAAAAAGAAAGGAAAAGGTCATTGAGTGGAATCCGGTTAAAACCTTCGGGTAGGCGTATTCAGTCCCTTTCAAGTGGGGAAGCTGCACATGGGAGCAAGAACTCCGACTTGACAGTGAAAAACTGGTTGACAGTGAAAATACTGCTTGACAGCACTGTTTGACCAGGAAAAAGAAATCTGGGAGCTTTGAACTGGACCAGCAAGAGCAATAACCTGGAGTCCTGAAAAAGGAAGGAAATCAAGTTCAGATAAAACAACATCAAAGCATCACTAAAAAGTTGTACTCTCACCTGTGAACAGCCAGCAGATGGAATCAAACATGGCTGATCAAACTATTGGGAAATCAGTTGAGCAACTCAAGCTAGAGAGAATGACAGCAAAAAGATTGTTTTCTTGTCTGGCCAACAGTATTACCAGGACCTATGAAGACATGTCTGAAGAGGAGCTCAGAGTGAGTTTCAATAAACTCACAATAGAAGCCGAGAAAGTCATGGAAGCCAATGATGATGCGGAGGCCGGACTCACCGCAGAACGGGAGGCAGTGCTGAACACATAGAAAGTAGCTGTGTTAACTGAACAGCAAAAAGCCGACCTGGCAAAGACGGCAAATGAGTGTGAGTTGAAACTGAAGGAAATCAGAAGGTTGATCCGGGAGACTCTTTGGACCAACTTTGGAAATGTTGAGTTGCTCACCGTACTACAAGCAGCAGAGGATGAATGTGAAGACGTCACTGCTGTACAACCCGATGGCCACCAGGAGGCGTATGGCTTCATGCTTAACCACCTGCAATGACTGGTAAAGACAGCGAAGGAGGTGGGAACGATGGAACCGGCCAGGGGATCGGAAGCACCTTCAGAGTCGCCTAAAGGGGCTCGAACTCCACGTCCCCAAGCTGGTTTCCAAGAAGGCCCACTTCATACAGGCAAGGAGAAAGGAGGATGCTGAAAGACTAACACTGACGGCATTGGGCTTTTCCTCCAATTTTCCCACGCCAGCCATCAGACTGAAACCGACGGCCCTTCCCAAGTTTACTGGCAGCAGACGTGATTTTCACAGGTGGAGAAAGGACTGGGAAGCACTCCAGAGGCAGCGAGAGCTGACCGGTTCAAGAGAGGTGAAAAAGGTTCAACTGCTGGACAGTCTTGACGACAAAGTCAGAAGAGACCTTCGCCTCAAAACTTATAAAACTGCAGATGTCATCTTCTGTGTTCTAGAAAACCGCTATGGAAATGGAGTGTGGAAATCGGAAGTGGGATAGTATTGGCGCAGCATGCGAGCCAAAATGCGGGGGTTGTGGCTGCGGAAACTGCCAGCTGGGCGGTAAAGGAATGACTCTTGCTGAAGAGAGGGAACTTGTATACAAATTCATATTCAAAAAAAAATCAAAGCAATAGTGATAAGGGAGAAAGAAAGGCATGAATATTGACTTCTCTAACTTCCGTTAATGCCCCTCCTCCCCTTCTTACCCCATCCCTGACATGCTTAGTTGCCCATCACTCCACTTGTTCTCCATCTCCCTCTGGTGCTCCCCTCCACCTTTCTTTCTCCCTAGGCCTCCTGTCCCATGATCCTTTCCCTTCTCCAGCTCTGTATCACTTTTGCCAATCACCTTTCCAGCTTTCAGCTTCACTCCACCCGCTCCGGTCCTCTCCTATCATTTCGCATTTCCCCCTCCCCCACCTACTTTCAAATCTCTTAATATCTTTCCTTTCTGTTAGTTCTGACGAATGGTCTCGGCCAGAGACGTTGACAGTGCTCCTCCCAAAAGATGCTGCCTGGCCTGCTGTGTTCCACCAGCATTGTGTGTGTGTTTGAATTTCCAGCATCTGCAGATTTCCTCGTGTTTGCACAATATACGAAGGATACTTCACATTATGGATCATATATACAAAAAAATAAAATCAAAGCAATAGTGATAAGCGTGGACGCTGAAAAGGCATTTGATTCGGTTAATTAGAATTTTCTTTACAGAGTTTTACATAGATTTGGTTTCCATAACAATTATTAAAACTATACAGGCACTATATGACAACCCTACCGCTGGATTAAAATCAATGGATATTTAATCAAATAGTCTTACCCTAGAAAGGGGCACAAGACAGGGTTGTGCATGGTCAGCACTACTCTTCGCATTATATCTGGAACCATTAGCTCAATACATGAGACAAAGTGGGGAATTACTAGTAAAGGGGCAGAGCATAAATTGGCTTGTTACGTGGATGACATTTTGATCTATCTAGGGCAACCAACATACTCTTTACCTGATTGATGCAATCCTTTGAACAATATGGTCAATTATCAGGATACATTATCAACATAGATAAAACCCAATTACTTTCATATTACTACAGCCCAGCAAGAGAAATTGAAAGTAGATAACCCCGGGCATGGCAAACAGAGTCTTTCAAATATTTGGGCATCATTATGCTAAAAGATTAGGCAACATTATCAGAATGTAATTATCAGCCTTTATATAAAAAGAACATTAAGGAATATATAGCAAGATGGAACCGGATTCCTTTCTTTTAGTTTCTGTTCAAGGATTGAGTCTATTATAATGAATACACTGCCCAGACTGATATAGCTCTTTGAGACCCTACCAATAGAGATTAATCAAAATCAATTCAATGAATGGAACAAGATGTTATCAAGGTATATTTGGCAAGGTAAAAGGCCTAGAGTTCATCTCAAAACTTTGCAATTAGCAAAGGAAAAGGGTGAATGTGGCCTCTTCGAGGTTATTATTTTGCAGCACAGTTGAGAGCTGTGATGTGCTGGAGCAACCCATCGTATGACGCACAAAGGAAAAACATTGAGGAGCGGGTACTTCCCATCCCCATACAAGCAGTTTTGGCTGATAATAACTTGCAAAGGTACATAAATACTATTGATAATCCATGGGTGAAATTGACTCTTAATATGGAAAACTATTATAAAAGAATATAATCTCAAGGGAGATACTGCAATTCTTCAATGGTGTGCATATAACTCAGATTTTACACCAAATAAATTGGATGCTAGATTTAAGGACTGGACAGCTAAAGGAATAACAGTTCTTTGCAACATAATGAAAGAAGGAATACTGTGACAGTATGTAAATAGGATGCTTAAAATTGTATCCAAGGCAAGCACATGCATGATAGAGCTATTTAGAAAAGCATATAATTCAGATAACGGTAGTAGAATTATTACAAGCATGTATAAGAGTTTGTCAAATCTTAAAACATATTTGACTTCAAACATTAAAACAAAATGGGAGAAGGAAGGAGGGATAATTATATCTGAGGAAGAATGGACAATAATATGGAGGTATCAATGGAAGTGTACCAGTTCTCAGAAATGGAGGGAGTTCGGATGGAAAAACTTGATAAGATATTTCATTACACCCTCCCAGAAATCCCATTATGATAGTAACATCACTGATTGCTGGAGAAACTGTGGACATTGAAATGCAAATCATTATTATATTTTTTGTGACTGCCCTGTTATCAAAAGCTATTGGAGGGGGATACACAATGCCCTACATGGCATCGTTAGATATGAAATACCCTTGGGGAGTAAGACCATATATTTTGGATGTATACCTCAATGGTTGAAAAAAGATAAATATTTAATGAATATATTGTTGGCAGCTGGTAAAAAGACTGTTACTAGGAAATGGTTATCACAGGAGAGCCCAACTTTAAATGCATGGATGGAAATTACAATGGACAAGATGGAGAAGATAATCATAATCTGGAACAAATTGATTCATACTGGGAAAAATGGTTTAACTACATAATCCCTCTAGGCCTGCTTTTATTCTCACAAATCAATGAATATGTTATAAAAAAAGATCACTCCCTACTTGTACATAGTTTTTTTTTCCTTTTGCTTGTTTTTTCTTTCACACTTATAGAAGTGTATACCTCAGATAAATTCTATGTGGGGATTTGTGGCATATATGATTATATGATATATATTTACAATGTCTGAAATACATCTTCTGGAAATTTTTGTTTTATGATGAACTTCAATAAAAAAAACGAAAAAACAGTCAGATAATACTTTTAAGTATATATTTTCATCAAAAATGAACAGGATTCAGCACTCCATGTGTGTATTTGCAATCGTGATAAGAAATACAGACCAGAACACGTACATGAGAGGCCAACTCAGAACAATCAATCATCACTCCGGAAGAAAACTTTAACCAGTGGAATGAGTATGACCCTCCATGGGAGACATCCCAATGATCTGAGTAGACTAGGTGGTGACAAGGAAGCCTTGAGCACCTGACTGAGAGTTGGAGACCTCTCCCCCTAAAAAACAAAGGAGTTCCTTGCAGAAATACAGGACAAGTTGTTTGACAAAAGGGGGGAAACATCAAAAATACATGAAATATTAACAAATGAGGAAGTTAGTGCAGAAAATGCCAGAGAAATCAGACACAATCCAACACATTCCAGGATCCTGCAGCAGATTTACTCAATCTGATTACTTACAAAGTTACAAAGAAATGGCAAATATCATTCACTAAAATCTTGCTTTAAAATACAAACTCATGAATGCCCTCCATCACTTCATAAAGGTACAATAAATTCAAGCCCAATACAGTTTTAGTGTCAAAATCTTGCAAATTAGATGATAATCAATACATTATTTCAGATAGGACAATCCATAAGAACCATCCAGATATAATATTACAGGATAAACAAACAGGAACAACTCCCCCAACAGATAAAACCATTCCCAACACACACATGTTCCTCAACCAGTGGAGCACCGCACCCCAGGTATTGTTTGTGTCATCAGTCAGACAACCAAATTATTTTCTCTGTCAATCAGCTTACAAATGTTGCTACTCTGTCATTCATTGCCTCATTCTGCTGCTGATCCCCTTCTCATCATATGTTCTTACGTCAAATATCATCCAGACCCCCAAACTCTGCCCTGTGCAGACTCGCCTCTGGTTTCCGACCCTGCTTCATTGAGCATTCAACTAATCGTTTCCCATTCTGCTTTCAGTTTTTAGAGAACAGTGGTGTTCTCTAACAACACTTTAGAAGCAGGGAAAGTGACCCATAATGTGGAAATGAGATGTGATTAAGGAGTTTAACTGAAGAACATCTCAGACAGAACTGCAGTCAGCTCGACTTCTTCAGTCAGTAGAAAATTCAAGGGAAACCTTTTCACCCACAGAGTGGTGACTGTTAGGAACCCATCACCACAGGGAGAGTGAGAGGGGGAAAACCGGAGGAATTACAAGGACTGTTGTGGACAGAATCACTGGGTCCAGCTGGCCCGAGTTGACTCTCTACTGTACACTAGGTGTGTTGTAAATTCACCAAGACAGAGTTTAACATAGAACTGATTTATTTGTCTTAGACCCAGAATATTAAACTCCCGTCCCATTAAAGGTGAATGTGCTGCAGAAAAAACTCCTCCCATGCCCAGTGACCAGGGTGCAGGACTGGGTGTGGTGAGCAGCAGCAATAATTGCAGAGTTCAGCACCGACAGTCAGTCTCGAACTTGCATTCAGCAACAGTGATGGACAAATATCCAGCATGCAGCCTATTGAAACTTTCTCCCCAGTGTGAAACTGGTAGTCTGTCACAAGTATAACAATGTTTAGGTTATGACTAGAGGTGACAGTGCGAGGCTATCCAATGAGAGAAATGTTCTTTCTTGTGAGTTTGGAAGAGAGATTTTGTGCTCTTTTGCTGGGGAGAGATGAGAAGACGTGAATGGAGAGACTGGACCCTTTTTCTTTTTTTTTTGTTTTCTTTACTAACCCTGGGGTCAAAGTAAGAATTATAAAGCTCAATCATTTAATCACATATTGTGTACTGTTTTGTATTTCAGGGTACTGATTTACTACAGGGGACACGGCACACAGCATCCACCAAAACGAGATTTCTTTAGTTTGGCCGGGCTGCGGGTCTATCACCCCCCATATTAAGCTGAGGGCCAAAGCGAGAGTTACATGTGGTTAGATTAAAGAACACTGGGGCTGTCTACAAGACGGGTCAGAGCCGTCTCTATTTCCTGAGGTCCTTTAACATCTGCCGGACGATGCTGAGGATGTTCTATGAGTCTGTGGTGCCCAGTGCTATCGTGTTTGCTGTTGTGTGCTGGGGCAGCAGGCTGAGGGTAGCAGACACCAACTGAAACAACAAACTCATTCGTAAGGCCAGTGATGTTGTGGGGGTGGAACTGGACTCTCTGACGGTGGTGTCTGAAAAGGGGATGTTGTCCAAGTTGCATGCCATCTTGGACAATGTCTCCCATCCACTCCATAAAGTACTGGTTAGGCATAGGAGTACACTCAGCCAGAGACTCATTCCACTGAGATGTAAACCTGAGCGTCATAGGAAGTCATTCCTGCCTGTGGCCATCAAACTTTACAACTCCTCCCTCAGAGTTTCAGACACCCTGAGCCAATAGGCTGGTCTTGGACTGGTTTCCACTTAACCCTAGACATTGATAGAGCTTGTTTCTTATTATTGATTATTATTCCTACACTTCTATGTTTATTTTTGTTAACCTGCTTTATATGTGTATTTGTATTATTGATACTGTTTTGCTTATTTTACTAATAAACGCCTTTAGCTAAAATGATAGATTTCCCTTATCTGATCTGGTTGTGTGAGAAACCAGAAAGACAGGCAGCAGAAATGGATGTTGACGAGTTTCTGTTAAGTCCAGACTTCGTGGCATTAAAGATGGCTAAAAAGTCTGAGTTTTGGGAAATGGTGGAGTCCTTGGAATTCAAGGAGGTTAAGAAAGGGATGATGATGGCAGAGATGCAACGTAAGATAGCTGAACATTATGTCACGATGCAGATATTCAAGGCAGAGTTGTTAGAACACTTTCCTGTAGGGAAAAAGTGGCCGTGAACCAGAAGTGGCCTAGAGATAAGTGGGTGGTGTTGTTACAAAGTGTACTTAAAAGGAAGGCTCAACGTGCATATGCAGTGTTGTCTATGGAGGCTGCAGAGGATTATGAGGAAGCAAAACTGGCTATCCTTCAGGCCTATGAGCTGGCACCTGAAGCCTATAGACAAGAGTTCAGGGACTTAAGGAAGCAGTGGAATCAGATGTTCACAGAGGTTACATACGACAAGTGTGTGTACTTTGACCGTTGGTGCGCTGCAGAAGGGGTTGAGGAGGATTTCTACTGCCTACGAAAGATGATCCTGATTGAAGAATTAAAAGATTGTGTTCCGGATAATGTCCGGAGATACCTGAATGAGAAGAAGAATAAGTCCATATCAGAATCTGCCAAGCTAGCAGATGAATACGCCTTAACCCATCAAATGAAATTTTCCCCAAATAAGTGCTACCACAGGAGTAGTAGGGGTGGTAGAGAAAGCCTAACGGCTAAGTCTGAGACTAAGCCGGGGTCTACCGGAAAAGACAAGGAGGAAAAGCCGTCTGGCAGGTCTCCTAGCGGTGTGTGTTATAACAGTGGGAAATCTGGCCACATAGCATCTAAGTGCTTTGCTCCAAAGAAGGAGACGGGGAAAGGAAAGGTGACCGCGCCGACGGGCTGTGTTAAGCCGGTTGAAATGCTGTTAAAAGAGGAGCTAAACCGAGTTCAGGAGGGATGTGAGAAATCCCTTTCAACCGGGTTGGTACCTGTGAGGGAGGGGTCACCCCCAGTGCCAGTAAGAATCTAGAGAGACACTGGGGCTTTTTAGTCCTTAATCCTAAGCAGAGCATTGGAATTCAATAGTGAGGCAGATACTGGTGACGTGAACGTGATAGAAGGGGTTGGAAAAGGAACTGAGGCCATACCGTTACATAAAGTATTTCTGAAGAGTGACCTGGTATCTGGACCAGGCATGACAGGGGTACGGGCTGCACTCCCGATACCCCATGTAGATGTCTTACTCGGGAATGACCTGGCCGGGGGGGATGTGTTCTCTGCAGTTCAGCTCACGAGTAAGCCTGCCAGGACTGAGCCCCCGCCCATAGTTCCTGAATTTAATCCCGCAGGTGCAGTCACCAGAAGAATGTCGAGGAAAGCTGTTAAGACAACCCCTGATTTAGCCGAGTCCAACCTTGATTTAGCTGAGACGTTTTTACCAGCCCCGTACCAGGAGAGGTTGGAGGATGGTAAAACGGAGAATAGTGGGGCTAAAGAAAGTAAGGGAGACAAAGCAGAGTCAGTGTTGTCAAGGAACAGAATCTTGAAATTGGCCCATAAGATACCCCTGGGTGGACATTTTGGAGTGAGCAAGGAATTTATGGAGGCACAGAGCCAAGATGAGGAACAGATGTGGCAGTTAGAAGGTCCAGGGTTGGACACGGATGATGTTTCTGGATTGACAGAGCTGGTTGTAGTTGAAGAATTTAAGTGTGTTCTCAATAATGCAAAGGCTTTCCGAGATGAAAAGGATGCCGCTACCTTGAGGGAGTCCGCTGGGTTAGCAGACGAGGTTGTTTTAACCTGCAAGGTTGAGTTTACTCCAGATGGGTGTTGCCCAGAGAGTAACTGGGAGGATAAGGGGAACTTGGAATTTGAAACTGGGACTGGTATTGAAAGCCTAGAAGAGGCAGTTGTCCCATTGGCCTGTGTTCAGGTTACTGAACCTTGTGTGGAGACTCAGGAAAGGTCTGAAATGTCTGATTTGGTTAAAAAGGAATGCAATCCTTTTGGGTCAAATGGACTTGGTTCCATGAAGAAAGGGTTAACCTTGGCACCAGTAGAGAGTGAGGATTCTCAGTCACGTGTATTAAAAGTCAGTGATGAGATAAAAGCTGGTGAGATGGATGTTATTGAAGATACTGAGGGAAAAAGTGTTACTCGACTTTTGAATAAAGTAAATGTAAATTCGGGTTTGGTTCC
Organism: Hypanus sabinus; assembly: GCF_030144855.1. NCBI lineage: Eukaryota > Metazoa > Chordata > Chondrichthyes > Myliobatiformes > Dasyatidae > Hypanus > Hypanus sabinus. The sequence goes on from NW_026779225.1 coordinate 82,220, forward strand.
AGGACTGTTGTGCAAAGGGAAGAGACCGTTAACTAAACAATGGTTTGTTAACAAGATGTTTGTTTTGAAATTTAAGGATAAACAACTTGGTGATGTTGCTCAAGTATGTGATTTGGAGAGGCAGAACTTAAAGTGTTGTTTTGGCCCAGAGAGACCATCTGCTAGTGTCATCAAGGAAACTAATCAAATTAAATATCCTGAAGATAAAATTAATGACCTGCTTAAAATTAATGAGTGGGTGTGGAAGTTCAGAAAATGGGCTTAGTTTATTTGGTGATCAGCTTTGTTTTTCTGGACGAAGCTTGTGAAAGTTAAAGATGATATCATAGCAGGTTGACTGAAAGTGAGGTTTAGCAGTAAACCAGAGATTACTATTTGCACAAACTTCTGTAATGTACTACATTATAATCACACATGTATTGGTTCACTCTTTATGATATACACCTAAGCTAAGAATTAACTCCACTGTAGAAAAAGAATTACTGTCACTTACCCTGGCATTACAGCAATTTGAGGTCGACATTTGTCCAGCGTAGAAACCAGTGATAGTCTATACTGATCACAACCCCTTGGTATTTTTGACAAACATGAAGAATAAAAATACATGGTTATTTAGTTGGAGTCTGTTGTTACAAGAATTTGATATTAAAATACAAAATGTAAAGGGAAATGACAATGTAATTGCTGATTGTTTATCCAGGTGTTAATTTGAAAGTATACCTGTGTTATCCTTGTAGTTAAAGACCACTTCTGTATTAGATTAGACTCTGTAATGTGCTTTACTAGTGAATTTTCAACCCGGTGAAGATTCTTTGAAGGGTGGGGGTGTTATGTGTGCTGAACAGACCTGATGGAAATGGGGTCCAGAGCTGACCCTTCCCCCCCCCCTTTGAGGACTATGCAGCTAATGAGAGTGAGAGAGAGATGAAGAACAGAGGTAGAGATATCTGCTACAGATAAGAGAGAGACGACTGATTTAGGTATTATGGCTGCTTCACTGATGGACAGGTAAACGAAACCTTTTGCTGCAGGGACACTTCTTTGCTCGTTAACATTCCTGAAGAGACAGCAGGAGTGGCCTAGCTTGATGGACATAGACATATTGAGTTGATGGATGGCTGATACCCCGTCAGTGGGGATAAAAGACGGGTCTGGGGAGACACTCTTCAAACACACCAGTGGACACTGACCGAGTGTTGTGCACCCACAGGAAGGTGGGGGCTTAGAGGACCGAATCAGAAGATCGGTCACAAAGGCTCACAGTGTGACGGCAGGGCTGGTGGGGACTTGTGTGTGTGTCCAGTCATGCCAGGGTGATGAGTCCACCACTGAAGAACAGTCTAGCTGAGAACGGAGGGGTCATAACCGAATGACCACAATGGTACAACGGAATAAGAAGACAACAGAAGGTTTGCTTGCTGCAGCTGCCCAATCTCTTGGTCGCTTTCTGCCCCCCTCTCTCTCTCTCCAATTGCAGCACAGCAACAGCTACCTCAGCATGGACGAACTGAACTGAACTTTATATTCTCTTATGACTATTCATATACCCCTAGATATTGATAGAGCTTGTTTATTATTGCTAACCTGTTTTATATGTATATTTGCATTATTGATACTCTTTGGTTTATTTTACTAATAAACACCTTTAGTTAAAGAACCACCAGACACCAACATATCCTTCCATTTCTGCTGGTCTGTTAACCCAGTTACTGGGTACGTAACAGCATACTTGACTTAGTATTATTTAATTATTTATGGTTTCATATTGCTATATTTCCTGTTCTTGGTTGGTGCGACTGTCACGAAACCCAATTTTCCTCAGGAATAATAAAGTATGTCTGTGTCTGATTACTGAGTTAATTGCTTACCACATTCACAGCAGGTGAACGGACACTCCCCGGTAAGAACTCAATGATGCCTACTTGGTTGATTTGGCTGAGAAAATCTTTTCCCGAAGTCTGAGCAGGTGATCAGCCTCTACCCAGTGTGAATTCGCTGATGTACCTTCAGCTTAGATGACCGAGTGAATCCCTTCCCACAGTCTGAGCAGGTGAATGGCCGCTCCCCGGTGTGGACTCGTTGGTGTGCCAGTAGGTCGGATGACCGAGTGAATCCCTTCCCACAGTCTGAGCAGGTGAATGGCCTCTCTACAGTGTGAACTCTCTGATGTACCTTCAGTTGAGATGATTCAGTGAATCCCTTCCCACAGTCTGAGCAGGTGAACAGCCACTCACCAGTGTGAACTGACTGGTGTCTCAGTAACTGAGATGACCGGGTGAATCCCTTCCCACAGACTGAGCAAGTGTACAGCCTCTCCCCAGTGTGAACTGACTGGTGTACCTTCAGCTGGGATGAGCAAATGAATCCCTTCCCACAGTCCGAGCAGATGAACGGCCTCTCTCCAGTGTGAACTCTCTGATGTACCTTCATTTGGGATGACCAAGTGAATCTCTTCCCACATTCTGAGCAGGTGAACGGCCTCTCCCCAGTGTGAACTCGCTGATGCACCTTCAGTTGGGATGAGCAGGTGAATCCCTTCCCACAGTCTGAACAGGTGAACGGCCTCTCCCCGGTGTGAATTTGCTGGTGTGCCATTAGGTTAGATGACCGAGTGAATCCCTTCCCACAGTCTGAGCAAGTGAATGGCCTCTCCCCGGTGTGAACTCGCTGATGTACCTTCAGTTGGGATGACCGAGTGAATCTCTTCCCACAGTTCGAGCAGGAGAACGGCCGCTCCCCAGTGTGAACTCGTCGGTGTGCCATTAGGGCGGACGACTGAGTGAATCCCTTCCCACAGTCTGAGCAGGTGAATGGCCTTTCGCCAGTGTGAACTGACTGGTGTGTGAGTAGGTCGGATGACTGAGTGAATCCCTTCCCACATTCTGAGCAAGTGAATGGTCTCTCTCCAGTGTGAACTCTCTGATGTGCCTTCAGTTGGGATGACTGAGTGAATCTCTTCCCACAGTCTGAGCAGGTGAATGGCCGCTCTCTGGTGTGAACTCGCTGGTGAGCCATTAGGTTAGATGACAAAATGAATCTTTCCCCACAAATTCAGCAGATGAAGAGCTTCTGCCCAGTGTGATCTGACTAGTGTGTCCACAGGTGGGAAGACGACTGAATCCTTTCTCACAAACAGAACAGGTGAATGGCCTTGTCCCGGTGTGAACTTGCTGATGTACCTTCAATTGAAATGACCGAGTAAATCCCTCGCCACAGTCTGAGCAGGAAGGATAATCGAGTGAATCCCTTGCTCCACTTCTTAAATATCAAAAGAGACAGCAAAACATGTGTGTTGTGTTAGACATTCCCATAGACAAATTCCTTGTCATTTTTAACCTGTGAAAAGATTTACAAAATCCATCAATTGGTGCAGAACAACATTTCAGCTGAGATCACTTGAGTTGTCAAGGTGTGTTCTGACATCACACTGTTACAGTGAAGTTTAACCCAATTTGGAGAGAGAAATCACCTTCTAACTGGGCACAGTGCTGGTATCTGGAATGACCATTAAACTCTCTGACGCTCTTCCTGTCTTTATAAGAATGGGTCATCTCTGCCATCTCCAATCTGTGACCTGGCTCAGTTTGACTCTCTCGATTGGTATTATTCCCTGTTCCCACTGAGCTGCATGGGTTCCTCCCCCACAGTAACTGAAACACTCTCACACAAATAGCCGGCAGTGCATTCCACGCACCCACCACTCTCTGTGTAAAAAAACTTACCCCTGACATCCCCTCGGTATATATTTCCAAGCACCTTAAAACTATGTCCCCTCGTGTTAGTGATTTCAGCCCTGGGAATAAACCTGTGGATATCCACATGATCAATACCCCTCATCAGCTTATACACCTAAAAATGCTCTAAACATAAACAATTAAATTATACATTGCTTTGAGTATTTGTCAGAAGTATACAACATTATGAGGGTAAAGATAGGGTAAATGGAAGGAGGATTTTCCACTGAGGTTGGGTACAATGATAACCAGAAGTCATAGGTAAGTGGAGAAGGTGAAAATTTAATGGGAACATTTGGAAAAGCTCTTTACTGAAATGGTTGTGAGAGGGTGGAATGAGATGTCAGCACAAGTGGTAAATATGAGCTCGGTTTCACCATTTAAAAGAAGTTTGGATGGGAGTGTGGATGGTAGGGGTATGGAGGGCGATGGTCCTGGTGCAGGTAGTTGCACAGCTTAAATGTTTTTTTCAGCATTGACTAGATGGGCCAAATAGCCTATTTCTGTACTGAACTTCTCCATGTTTCTATGTCAGAGAAGCTGGCCAAACTTGTTTGGAAGGGAAAAGGTAGGAGTGACAATGGAGCAGCAATGGCTGGAGTTTCTGGGAGCATTTTGGAAGCTGAGTCATCGATGCATCCCAAAGAAGTGGAAGCATTGGAAAGGCAGGAGGACACAACCGTGGCTGAAATGAGAAGCCAAAGACAACATAAAAGCCAAAGAGAGGGGAAAACAAAAGAGCAAACATTATTTGGAAGCTTTTAGAACCTAACAGAAGACAACTAAAAAAAAGTCAGATGAGCGCAGGAAGTGGAATTATGATATTGTAGTCATTAATGAGTCTTGGCAGCACCCAACAGTCCGAGGCATTTAGAGGAACAAAATATCCGGGGCCTCAATATTTCCTGAAAATCAAGGTTCCCTGCACTGGTTACGTTTCAACTTTTATGTTTTTAGGCACATACAAACTCTACACTCTCAAAATTTCACTTCTCAATGCCTCCCACTTACCAAGTACTCCTTTGCCAGGAAACAGACTGTCCCAAGCCACACTTGTCAGATCCTTCCTGTTACCATCAAAATTGACTTTTCTCCAATTTAGAATATCAACCCGTGGTCCAGACCTCTCTTTCTCTATCTTTATTTTGAATTTCATGGCATTATGATCACTAATTTCTGTCACAAGCCCTGATCATTTCCTAACAGCTTATTGCACACTTCTACGTCAGGAATTTTACATACTGATTAAGGGCACATTTGAGAAACTCTACCCCATCTACCCCTTTTACACTATTCGAGTCCCAATCAATACAGGTAGTCCCTGAGTTACAAATGTCCGACTTACAGGCAACTTGTACTTACGAACAGAGGAAGGAGAATGCAGTCCGCCATTTTAAGTCATTGCCTCTACTGTGTTTAACTTTGTATTGGGCTTAAATTTTTCTTAGTAAGATTTACCCTGACCCCACAAACCCCTCCCACCATTCCTGACTTGGGGTCCGAGTCCATAGGACACTCAAAGCTGCGACGCAGGTTGACTCTCTGTTTAAGGCGATGTATATTGCATTGATCTTTATTAATCGTGGGAATGCGTTTAGAAGCAAGAGGTAATGTTGCAGCCATACAGGACCCTGGTCACACACAACTGTGCTCAATTCTGGTCGCCTTACTACAGGAAGAATGTGGAAACCTTCGAAAGAGTGCAGAGGAGGTTTACAAGGATGTTGCCTGGATTGGGGAGCATGCCTTATGAGAATAGGTGGAGTGAACGCGGCCAATTCTACTTGGAGAGACGGAGGATAAGAGGTGACCTGATAGAGATCCCTCTGATCATCGACACTGTGTAGGGTTTTGCATTTTACAGCGTACTGTCTCTCCACATTCGACCTACTGAGCTGCCAAGATGATCATCACTAATCAAATCTCACTGAGATTTCTCAGGTCCTGTTGAATCTATTGCCAAGTGCACAAGTACGGGAAGGTACAGGTACAGAGAAACACTGACTTGTAGCAGCATCACTGGCAAGTACATTCAGATAACACAGAGAACAGCAAATATACAATTCTCTGTCAGTAACAAGATAGAAACATGTTTTACTTCATCCTGCTAACAGGACCAGAATAACAGGGGCTGAGCGGCGGCTCATCTCAGACGGTTCGGTGTGAAGGTCTCACAACCCGGACCGACCCCGGCAGATTCTGTGAAGGAAGCGAGGCGAGGCCGCCAGTTCGGGAAAGTTCATCCCCTCCCCCTTCAGGTTGCACCGATCACCTTGTGTTTCTCTCTCCCTCCCCACCCCCACCTTTTATTCTCCAGTCCTGCCGAAGGGTTTCGGCTGCTAATGCCGACTGTATTCTTCCCCTAGATGCTGCCCGGCCTGCTGAGTTCCTCCAGCATTTGTGCGCTTTGCTCCCATTCCCAACATCTGCAGGCTTTATCTTGCTTGAGTTCTGGAAAGTTAACTCACTACCCACCGTCAGACTTCCCCGCTCGGAACCGGCTTCAATACTCACCGAAGGAAAATTGTTGGTGTTGCCCCACAGAGAATAATCCGCCTCCGGCTCCCCGTCCAAAGGGGCGAGAACCCCCTCCCAATCCCGAACACACCGCCAACCAACTTTCACAAAGAACGTAAAAACAACACTGCCTTTCCCGGGACTGTGAGCATGCGCATTGTGCTCATTGCGTCACGGGCGTTGGGCGGAGCATCGGAATCAAACCCGCAGATGCTACCGATCTGCGGTGAAACAGGATCACGTGACTCGGTGACTGTTTCTTCCCCCTTCACATATTGCCCTACCCACCGCCGCATTTCCCAAAATATTTCATTATTTCCCTATATTATTTCCATCAGACAAGTATTTAGTTTTTCCCTCCATATCTTCCCCGATCCCTTTTCAGCCACCCCCAGGTCATAGAGTTCTCAGAGTTATAATTTCGATTCCCATCCCGTCCCGACACACAATTCAGAAGCACCCCGGAAATGTGCGGGTTTCATTTAAATCAGTCTATGTTCATAAACACTTATTTCTATTTACATTCCTCTGGCTTCATTCAACAGGAACACTGAAACATCAAGTGAGAAACAGCAGGATGTAGCCATTCAGCCCTCTAACCGTCAGCAAGATGGCGGCTGCTCTTCCATCTCAGCCACATGTTTCTGCCCGATCGTCATTTCCTCGATCCCTTCGGTCTCCACACATCTGCCGGCCTCTTTTGTACGTGAGGACGATCACTGAGTCTCCACCGCCCTCTGTGGTGGGGATTGTTGTGGTTACATGATATGAACAGGAGACGCAGACAATTCTTCGAGAAGTTTAAACCTTTATTTGAAAACAAAGGCTGAGGCAATCAATGATCTTGTCACCGAAAGCCCGCCGAGCTCCGGTGTACAGCATTCTTTATAGTAATTTCTTATCTCAGTTACATTTCGGTTTCATCACCATACCCAATCAATTTTTAGTTGCATATCATCTATACATGAACTAATCAAACGCTCTTGCCCAGCTCTCGGTGCGCCACCAGTATTTCTTTCCACTTCACCTCTTGTGCCTCATTCCTGGCCACGGTTGTTTCTCAGTCAGCCTCCCTTAACCTCCCTCACATTTCCTGCTCATACCATCCTCCCTGTTATCTCTTCAGAAGCCATGCTGTTGGATATATGTACATTTCTGCTCATTAGTGTTGCTAATGCGAAACAGGTGTTCCTTAACTGCCACAGTATGTAGCTAAGAGAATACACGGTATCTAGTAAAAAATACATAGCAAAATGTGTCTAGTAAAATAATACATAGTAATATTCGGTACACAAGACTGATTACATTGTATAGTAAATAGCTACTACATAGTGATTATACTTCAGGTATATATTGTGATTATGTCATGTATATTTCTCAATAGGATTTACAGACATTCACCACCCTCGGAGTGGAGACATTTCCCCTCATCTCAGACCCGGACAGTCCATCCCTGTTTCAGAGACTGGGATCCCTGGTTCAACCGGTAATGATTTTCTGCATTTCAATGTGTTCACCTCTCAGTCCTCGATTCTCTAAATGAAAGGGTTATCACATTTGATCTTTCTTCGTATGATGACCCCACCACTCCAGGGATCAGTCTGGTGAATCTTCATTGCACTCTCTATAACAAATACTCTCTAACCTCTTTGTTAATCCTCTATGGAATTAATTTCCATCCTCTGCAGCCCCGTGTTGCCCCAACCCCTCACCTCCCACCCCTGTCACTATTTCCACCTTCCCACTTCCCCCCTCACCTGGATCCACCTCTCACTCCCCAGCTCTTGCCCCATCCCCACCCCGCACCTCTTTTCTCTGACTATTTCCCGTCCACTCTCACTTCAGAGGGAGGGTCTCGGCCCGAAATGTTGACGGTCCATTTCCCTCCACAGATGCTGTCCGACCCACTGAGTTCCTCCGGCAGTTTGTTCTTTGGTCTGTATAACCCGTGTTAGTATGGGGAGCGGGATTTTACACCATATTCCAGGTACAATCTCAACAAAGCACAAATAATTGTCACTTTGTCCTGACCATCAGCCCCGCTTGCAGGGCAACAGTCGGCTGGTGTTTGCCCCCAAGGCGGTGAATCCCTCTGCTCAACACCACCGTGGGCTCAGACATTTCAACAGATGAGCCCTCCACGTCCGCACCGGGACAAACATCCTGTCCGCCCCCTCTCACACCATCTTCACCCTTTCAATAAAATCCCCCCCTCCCTCCCTCCGCGGGATGACGTAAGACACCGCGCACCTGAGGGCAGATCCCGGTGTGGGGAGCCCGTGTGTGACGTCAGACGCGTGTGGGGTGTGCCCGACGTCACCTGCGGAAGAGCGCTCGTATTTAAAGCACATTAATGGACGTTTCTTATGATTTCGGTGGGACAACAACATTAATCACGGGTTTCATCACTGAATCCAGTGTTGTGAGATGTAAAGTCCCCTGTTAAGTGTCCGGCTGTGCCGTGTTGTTGGTGGAGTGGGCAGCGTGGTGTTTGTCTCGATTCGGGTCACAACACCAGCATTGCCAACGGGGTCCACACACAGTGTATTAGTCAACAGAAAACCTCTCGTCCCTGCAGTCTTTGTTTCCTGGTAAATTCAACACCCTGACAGTGTGGACCATAGATACCCCTTCCTCTCAGAGTCAGGGAATCACTCAGACAGCTGATCGCTGAGAGGAATTATATTTATTGGTCATTAAAGTTCGCCCAGATTCGTTTGGACGGATTTGATGTGGAGTTCGGGGTGTCACAGTGAAAGGGCCGGACGGCCGAACTCTCTCCGTTGTCCAAACATCCTTCCAGGTGAGGCGACACTTCACCTGTGAATCTTCCGGGGTCGCCTGTTGTGTCCGCTGCTCCCGATGCGGCCGCCCCCACACTGGTGACAGCGGCTCCTTCGCAGTTGTGCGGGGTAGGGTTTTTTATGGGGGCGGGGGATCGATGATAATATTCCCTTTTGTGCGGGAGGGGTGGGTCTGGGGGTTGATGATCGCAATGCCGTTTTTTTATGCGGGGGGTGGGGTGGGTGTGTGATTTTTCTCTCTGATAGATGCTGCCCGGCCTGCTGAGTTCCGCCAGCATTTTGTCTGTGTTGCTCTGAATTTCCAGCATCACAACTTTGTGGTGTTTGTGATTTAACTCTCCGTTGTCCCTCCCGCCTCCGGCCACGGCTGGTGCTGAAGAAGGGTCTGATTTTGGGTTTGTGGAAATCGGGGCCGGTTGGCGTGGAATTTCAACTTTGTAGGCCGAAGGGCTTGTATTGTGCTGTCGGTTTTCCATGTTTCTATGAAAAGTGTCGGGAACGAGCTCTGCCGGACGGCTGGAGGCTCCGGGCTCCCCCGATCCCGCAGCCCCGGTTTTAGCTTTGCACCAGCGTCCGGGCTGTGGGATCAGTTAGTTGTGGTTCCCGGGCTCGGAGTGGGATTGGGGTGAAGGGGATCTGTCTGTGTGTGCGTGGGTAGAGGTTGTGTGTGTACTTGGCCGTGGAGTGAGTGCATGGAAGGTGTGGGACCATAGTCGGGGACGGGGGAGGGTGGGGTTGCTGTTGTGAGAAAGTGGGATGATCGAACGTTCCGTGACCCGGGTCAAATAAAGTTGTAAACAGGGGAGGATCTGCTCCGTTGTGTCGGACGCTCGCGTGTCCTTTCAGGAAGCAGCAATTCTCTCTTCAAATTAATCGCTGTCTAATCTTGCTGTTAACATTGTGTTTGTTACAAAGCCCCAGTGTCTGGAAGAGCTGTCACCGTCATGGGCTGTTGATACAGATTGGGATGGCGGTGGGGTGTCAGTGACCTCTGTATCAGAGAACAACACGGGTTTCTACATCCTCCTGTGAGATATAAATGTCCTCACAGTGGATTCGGATCAGCTGGCATATCTGGAGTTTTCTAAAGGGAAAGGGAATAGCGAAGGGGCTGAGGAGAGAGAGTTTTAATCAGCAAACCGTCGTCCGCGGTGGAGGGATACAGGAGCTGTCTGATAGATCGTTTTACAGTAATTGTGTTTTTATATAATCTCACAGACGGTGACTGAGGAAGAAGCTTGTTGAGGGAGGAGACCCGGAGGTGAGCAGGTCAGACACGGTATCAGGAGAGTGACGGAGATGTGATTTCCTGTGTCACGGGTACAGACAGTCGTCTGAAGTGAGGAGTTTGGTGGAGATGCAGCTTCCCTGGAGGTGGAGGAAAGAGGACACACCAACAGGTGGAACCAGCTGTGGGAAGACATGATTTGTCAGGTCTGACGACGAGCTGAATGTACCATAACCTTCAGACTGAATCAGAAAACCATTCTGAGGGTATTTGAAATGTCAGAAGCAGGGGAGATGTGATCACATGTGCAGAGCGCAGGGGTTGTGTCTCCATCAGACCCACAGTGAGATGGTTCAAGGTACAATGTGCAGGGGTGAAATCACAGTGTTTGGGGCCGGATTTAATCACTAATTCTGACACAGTGAGAGGGTTAGTTTTGCTGTAAGGAAGCAACATTAATGGAAGAAGACACGGGAACTTCATCAATTGCCAGTTGTTTAGCAGAAGTGATCAATCTCGATGTTACCTTGACAGAAAAAGATACTCCCAGTGGTGACAAAGGGGTGCAGTCTGGTTTATTTCAGGTTGGAGAGGGGTGTGGAGTTTTGAAATCAATGCCTTGCGGTGCCACCATCGTTAATTTACCATGTCCGGAGCGGTGGATCACACAGCACGGAAACAGGCCTTTGGCCGGCCATACCTGTTCTGACCATCCACTCACTGTCTACACTGGTCCCATTTATCAGCACTTGGTTCACAGCCGACTGTATCTCGGCAGTTTCAATGCTCATCCACTTCGTAAATGTTGTGAAGGGACCTGCCTCCACCACCACCTCGGGCAGTGAGTTCCAGATTTCAGCTACCCTCTGGGTGAGAAATCTCTTCCTCAGATCCCTCTAAACCTCTTCATCCTCTGTTTAAATCTATGCCCTCTGATCGGTGACACCTCTGTCCCAGGATCGGGGCTGATATGGGCATCAGTGAGGCCTTTCATACGGTTCAGCATGGTAAGTTCCTGTGGAAAGTCAGACCACATGGGATCCAGGGAAGCTGGATAATTGGATGCACAGTTGTCTTGATGGTAGGAAGCAGAGAGTGATGGTGGGAGGCTGTTTATTGGACTCGAGGCCCGGGCCTAGTGAGGCTCCCCAGGGTTACACCCCATTGCTCTCATTATTCATTCAGATTTAATTATATTTGCATTTGCAGTTTGTTGAGTTCTATGCTCCACTTGATCTTTCATTGCTCCTGTTACTATTCTATAGATTTGCTAAGCATTCCAGTAGGAAAAACAATCTCAGGGTTGTACGTGGTGACATATATGTACTCTGATAATAACATTTACTTTGAACATCAACCATTATTGTCATCTAGATCAATAATTTGGTTAAGAATGTACAGGATATGGAGAGTAGGTTTGCAGCAAGTTCAATTACTATTTCTGAAAGATATTCAGTATAATCTCTCTGCTCTGTTTTCCTCTCTGCATTTGACCACCCCCTCCCCTTACCGTCTTCCCTCTCTGCCCCGTCCTCCCTCTCACCCTGACATTGGACATACGTTCAGGGTGAAAGTGAATTATTTTTGGGGAATCTGAAGGGGAATTCTTCACTCAGAGGTTGGTGAGAGTGTGGAATGAGCTGCCAGTGGAAGTGGAGGATGTGGGTTTGATTTAGACACTAAAAAGGAATTTGTGTGAGGACGTGGATGGGAGGTGTATGGAGGCTCTGCTGCAGGTAGCTGAAACTGGGCAGTAACAACAAAAACAGGTCGGCATGGACTAGAAGGGCCGAGCGGCCTGTTTCTGTGCTGCTGCTCTCTGTGACTCTAATAATATTCTGAGTTGTAATTTCCACAGTCAGTACTTTGCTACTTCTGACTGAACCCAGACATTTACCCAAACAAGAACCGAAAGACTCTTGGCTGGCTACAGAAAATGTTTACAAGCTGTGATACTTGCCAAAGGGGGTGTTACTCAGTACTGACAATGCAGGGCACACAAGCTTTTGCTTCCGGCCTTTTTCCTTCTTTATTATTTTGAGATTGTAAAAGATGTAACTAAAAATGTAATCTTGCTTAAAATATTAAAGAAATGTGTCATCTTTAACTTTATGCTTTTTGTAATCAGGTCATCTTTTATTCGCTTAGCTGTTCACAGGAACAGAAATTTTGACCGGGGTGCCCAAACTTTTGCATGCCACTGTATATATCCTGTGCCTTCCAAATTGCTTCCAGAAATTCCAGCCGTTGCTGCTCTCTTTTCGTCCCTGCCCATGTTCTTTTAAAATCAATTTTGACCAGTTTTTAATCTCATGCCTCTCTAATCCTCTTTATTCCACATATGACTTTAGCTTCTCCTTCTCTAATGTCGGGGTGAATTTGATCATATTAAGAGCACTTACCCCTAAGGGTTCTTTGGACTTTAGTGACCTAATTAATTCCGGTTCATTACAATAATCCAGTATACCTGATCCCCCAGCGGGCTCAACCACGAGCTGCTCTAAAAAAACATTTCGTAGGAATTCCTCCTCTTGAGAACAACACCATCCTGATTTTCCTAATCACCTGCATGACAATCCCCCATGACTCTGGTAACATCGCCCGTATGGCACACATTTTCTATTTCCCATTGTAATTTGGGGACCTCATTCTTACTATTGTTTGGAAGTCTCTGCACAATTCCCATCAGGGTTTTTCTTAACATTTGCTATTCCTTAATGCTACCCACAGATTCTACACCTTCCAACCCTTTAATACCTCTTTCTAATGATTTTATTTAATATTTCACCAACAGAGCCACACAACCCCACTACTAGCTTGTTCTTGGCTTGTTCTTTCAAGTAAGATAAGTATCTGGGAAACAAGAGGACCTGCAGATGCTAGAAATCTAGAGAACTACACACAAAGTGCTGGAGGAGCTTCGCATGTCAGGCAGCATCTATGGATGAGAATCAACATTTCAGGCCAAGACCCTTCACCGGGACTCTTAATACACCCGTATCTGGAATATCAACAAGCAAAGAGAATAGAAAGTGGTGCGGAATAGGGAAAACCTTTGAGAAAATTTAGACCAAGGCTTGAAAAAAACTACCAAATAGAGCTCAATAATTAACAAATTCAATACAGGTAATAAAGATTTTCATCAATACCGACATTGAATTTTTCTTAAATAAAAATATCTTGGTCCCATTTCAATCAGTAAAATTTAGAATGATAAACAAGAACAAGAAAGCTTTAGAAAAGACCATTTACACTCAAACCCACTTAGATTAACACTACCTTGGACAGGAGGAGGAAGAGAAATAACACACATGAAATAAAAAGAAATCACACAACAGTCAGATAAAACTTCTTGGTATATATATTTTCATCAAAAATGAACTGGATTCAGCACTCCATGTGTGTATATGCAATCGTGATAAGAAATACAGAGCAGAAAACTTAAATGAGAGGCCAACTCAGAAAAATGAATCATCAGTCTTGAAGAAAACATGAACCAGTGGAATGAGTATTACCCTCCACGGGAGATATCCCAACGATCTGAGCAGATTCGATGGTGACAAGGAAGCACCGAGCACCTGACTGAGAGTTGAAGACCTCTTCCCAGAAACAGAGGAGTTCCTTGCGGAAATACAGTACAAGGTGTTTAAGACAAAGAAAAAAATCTGAAATACATGCAATACAAGCAAACAAGACACTAAATGCAGAAAATGCCAAGAGAAACCAGACACAATCCAACACATTCCAGGATCCTGCAGTAGTTGAACTCAATCTGATTACTTATGCAGGTAAAATCAAGTGGCAAAAATCATTCACCAAAATCTTGCTTTAAAACACAAACTGATGAATGACCACGGTAACTTCATTAAGGCACAATGACTTCAAGCCTGATTCAGTTAAGGACATAATCTCACAAATTATATGATAATCAATACACTGTTTCAGATAGGATCATCTCAAATAACCATTCAGATATATTACAGGATAAACAAGCAGGAATAACTCCCTCAATAGGTATAACCATTCTCAACACACACATGTGCCTCGACCAATGGGGCCCCTCACCACAGGCATTTTTCGTCAGTCAAATAACCAAGTTATTTCGTCTGCCAATTAGCTTCCACATGTTGCTACTCTGTCATCCATTGCCACGTCCCACTGTTGAATCCTTTTTCCTTATCATACGTTCTTAGCCCATCCATCGCCCAGAGTCCCAAACTCTGCACTGTGCAGACCCACCTCTGGTTTCTGACCCTGCTCCTTTGAACATCCAACTTATGGGTTCCCATTCCAATTTAAGTCTTTAGAGGACAGTGGTGTTTCCAACAACCCTTTAAAAGCAGGGAAAATGAGTCATAATGTGGAAATAAGTTGTGATTAAGGAGGTTAACGAACAATGTCATTCTTAATCAGCCCTGAGATTAGAACTGCAGTCATCTCGATTTCTTCAGTCTGCAGAGATTTTAGGGAAACAACAGGGGAGGATTTAAATGGACTGATGTGGAACAGATTCACTGGCCGGGTTCAGCAGGCCTGAGTACACCAGTTGTGTTATAAATTCACGATGTACCAAACACAGAGATTTTTTATTAGTTTTTTAATACATTTTCTACATAGCTACAGATAAAAAAAAAGCCCGGATCAAAATGAAGAACATTGATACAGTGCAAAAATATACAATAATAATATGATACGAAGAAAGATAATTGAGAAAGCAGTCAAATTGAAGACATGTAAAATTAGTGTCCTCCCCAAGCCCCGCAACAAAAAAAAAACCGCCAGACCAACCACAACACAATATAGAGAATATAAATCAGGACAATCAAACCCCCAAACTGTGAATACACTCAGCGTGTGTGGGCAGGGCCACATCTCTCCATCTAAGGAAGATGAAACGCCTAACCAGGAGAGAGGCAAAAGATAATATTCGACACTTAGTCAAACTCAGACGTAAATCTGTCTCACCCCCGAAACCAAACAAAGCAATTAAAGGGTTAGGTTCTAGGTGGTGATTCTGAATATACGATAACGTTATGAAGACATCTTTCCAAAATTTCTCCAAGCTAGGACAAAGCCAGTACATATGAATGAGAGAGGCCTCGCCCCTTTTGCATTTATCACAAAGCGGACTGATGTTAGAGTAAAACCGAGATCATTTGGATTTAGACATATGGGCTCTATGAACAATCTTAAACTATAAAAGGCAATGGCGAGCACACAGGGAGGTTGAGTTAACCGATTTGAGATTCGAGTCCAAAGTCTCATCGGATAAAGAGGTATTTAAATCATCCTCCCATGCCATTTTAAGTTTATCCACAGGGGCACGTCGTAGGGCTGCTAATTTATCACGAATAAATGATATTAAAACTTTACCTAGTGGATTAATAGAAAGAAATAAGTCCATAACATTTTTCTCAGGCATTTCAGGGAAGTTAGGGATTAAAGGAGTAATAAAGTGTCTAATTTGGAGATATCTAATAAAATGAGCATTAGGCAGATTAAACCTAGCAGAGAGCTGTTGAAAAGAGCAAAGCGATTATCAATAAAAAGATCTTCAAAATGTCTAATGCCCTTCCTATACCAATCATGGAAGGCTGAGTCATATGTAGTAGGTAAAAAAAAAAGGTGATTATGTAAGATAGGGGTAGAAAAGGAAATACCATGGAACCCATAAAGTTCCCTATACTGAGCCCATATATGCAAAGTGTGTCTGACAAGAGGATTAACTATTAATCTGGACAAACTACTAGGGAGTACGGTGCCGAGAAGTGCAGAGATAGATAATTCTTTAGTGGAGCTCAACTCCATTGCCACCCAGTTAGGGCACTCGGGTTGGCCATGGAAAAAAGACCAAAAGGTAGCACAACATATATTGGCTGCCCAATAATATAAACGAAAGTTAGGTAAAGCCATGCCACCTTGTTTTTTTAGACTTTTGGAGATAAACTTTGTTAATTCTAGAGCGCTTATTCTTCCACAGATATGACAAAATAACAGAGTCTAAGGAATCAAATAAGGATTTAGGAATAAAAATTGGGATTGATTGAAATAAATATAAAAGTTTAGGGAGAACATACATTTTAACAACATTAATACGACCTACCAAAGACATAGATAGAGGTGACCAATGTAACAGACTCTGTTTAATAGTATATGAAAGATTGGCAAAATTTTCATGAAAGAGATCTTTAAACTTCCTTGTGAATATAATCCCAAGATAAGTAAATTGATTGTGGACTACTTTAAAGGGGAGATCACGAAATGTTAATTCTTGTGCTTCTTTATTAATTGGGGAAAGTTCGCTCTTATGTAAATTAAGTTTATATCCAGAGAACTGGCTAAACTGGTCAAGAAGTGAAAACATTGGAGGTAAGGATGTAGACGGATTTGAAAGAAAAAGTAATAAGTCATCAGCATAAAGAGAAACTTTATGCTCAACACCCCCTCTCCAATTCCCGGTCAGTTCAGGACAATTTCGAAAAGCTATCGCCAAAGGTTCTATAGCCAAATCAAAGAGAAAGGGACTTAAAGGGCATCCATCCCTGACGGGTGCCACGTTTGAGGTTAAATAACTGGGATTTCTGAGAATTAGTTAAAACAGAGGCAGTCGGACACAAATACAGCAATTTGATCCAAGAGATAAAACTTTGACCGAAGTCAAATTTTTTCTAAAACTGCAAAAAGGTAGTTCCACTCTATACGATCAAATGCTTTCTCCGCATCAAGGGAAATAACACATTCAGGAATCCCAGTTGGAGGTGAATATAAAATGTTAAATAAACGCCGAATATTAAAAAAAAAGGAAGACGGTTTTTAATAAAACCAGTTTGATCATCAGAAACAATAGAGGGAATAACAGTTTCTAATCTATGCCAAAACTTTGGCCAGGATTTTAACATCAACATTAAGCAATGAAATCGGCCTATACGAGGAATACTCTGTTGTGTCTTTACCCTTTTTAAACAAAAGAATAATAGAAGCCTCATTGAAAGAGGGTGGCAATTTGCTGTAGTTAAACGAGTCAGATAATACTGAAAGTAACTGAGGGGAGAGAAGTGAAGAGAATGATTTATAAAATTCTACAGGGAACCCATCAGGTCCACGAGATTTCCCTGAAGACAGTGCAGAAATTGCAGTAGATATTTCTTCTAATGACATAGGCGCATTGAGTTTGGCTTTAAAATCAGATGCAAGTGAAGGAATATTCAGATTATTTAAAAAATGATCGATAGAGATATTGTCATTTAATGATTCAGAGGAATAAAGTCGAGAATAGAATTTTTTAAATGCGTCATTGATTTCTAAGTGATCCGATGTAAGGTCTCCATTCTCCTTCCGGATCTTTGTAATATGTTGCTTGGCTGTGGAATGCCTCAGCTGATTGGCTAGAAATTTACCAGATTTGTCACCATGAATATAAAAACCACTCTTACTTTCAAGAAGTTGGCGTTCGACAGATTGAGTGGACAGAAGATTAAATTTAGTTTGAAGTTCTACACGTTTCTTGTATAGTTCAAGATTCTTAGTTTGCGCATGGAGTTGATTCAACTCTTTAATCTGATTAATGAGGTCTAATCGATCTGCACAGGACTTTCTATTAAGATTTGCTGTATAGGAGATTATTTGACCCCTCAGATATGATTTCATGGCATCCCAGACAATCTGGGATGACACTTCAGGTGATGTATTGGTGTTAAAATAAAAGGTTATCTGATCCCTGATAAATTTTAGAAAATCATCATCCGATAGTAAAGTCTAATCAAACCGCCAGTGTTTATTCCTCTGAGGAAGGCCAGGAAAATTTAAGGACAGAGTAATTGGGGCATGGTCAGAAATCAGTATACTCTGATAATCACAAGAATAGACAAATGGAATGAGTTGATTGTCGAGTAAGAAGTAGTCAATTCTAGTAAAGGTATGGTGAACATGTGAAAAAAAAGAATAATCTCTCTCAGTAGGATGAAGGAAACACCATATATCAGAGATATCATAATTAGAGAGAAACGATTGAATAGCTGAGGCAGATTTAGTAGGTGGAAGACAGAGTTTAAAATAGAACTGGTTTATTTGTCTCAGATCCAGAATATTAAACTGCAGTTCCATTAAAGGTGAATGTGCAGCAGAAGAAACTCCTCCCATGCCCAGTGACCAGGGTGCAGAACTGGGTGTGGTGAGCAGCAGCAATAATTGCAGAGTTCAGCACCGACAGTCACTCCCAAAATTGCATTCAGCAACGGTGATGGACTAATATCCAGCATGCAGCTCATTGAAACTTTCTCCCCAGTTTGAACCCGGTAGTGTGTCACAAGTGTAACACACTGTAAGGATTCATTGCTGATGTAATGGCCTCTCTGTAATGTTTCACTGCTGAGGTATTGGTTTCTCTGCAGCAGCAATGTTTAGGTTACGACTAGAGATAACAGGGATTTGGAGTGTGGGTCTGTCCAATGACAGAAATGTTCTTTCTTGTGAGTCTGGAAGAGAGATTTTCATGGTCTTTTGCTGGGGAGAGATGAGAAGACGTGAATGGAAAGAGTGGGCCCTTTTTCATTTTTTTTTTGTTTTCTTTACTGACCCTTTATTCAAAGTAAGAATGATAAATCTTAATAGTGTAATCACATATTATGTACCATTTGTTACTTCAGATGTCACACAGACGCAAACCTATAAAACTACCAGCAACAATTGAACACACTTGGGAGTAGGGTTTTGCAGTGAACAAACACTATTTTAGTGGTAACTACTAATAATAGTGAACTTAAACCAGATAATCCAAGGGTTAGCAATGTTATGCATATAGAGGTGTAAATACAGGTTTCCCCCTGTATCTAAAGCTAGAGCGTTCCTATGAAACCATTTGTAAGCCGAAATGTCATGAAGCGAAGAAGCAATCACCATTAATTTAAATGGGAAAAGATTGTGGATGTTCCCAGGCCCAAAGAATAACCCACTAAATCATACCAAATAGCACATAAAACCTAAAATAACACTAACCTATAGTAAAAGTAGGAATGATATGATAAGTATACACACTATATAAAGTAGAAATATTGTATGTACGGTGTAGTTTCACTGAAAATCCAGAAGATAGTGAACTGAAATTGATTTGGAGAGAAAAAAAATCGGCACGTGCACGCATGCGTAGACAACTGCCGCACAAGGCTTCACGGTCACGGTAGTCTTTCTCGGGGTAAACTCACGTATAAAGCAGTCATCAGCTTTATCGTAAAAGTGAAAATCCTCTTTGGTTAGAAAAAACAGGTACTAACGTAGGTCTTTCATAACAGTGAGCTGTTGTAAAGCGAACGTCCGAAAAACGGGAGCCACCTGTATATAAAATCCAAAACCTAAGTGGTAAACGATATAGTCAATAGACAATAGGAAATAGGTGCAGAAGTAGACCATTCTGCCCCTCAGGTCTGCACCGCCAGTCTTACGATGATGTGGTAGATTCAATTTAGTTCACAAGATTGGAGGGGGAGGGAGGGAGGGAAGGAGAGGGTGAGGGTGAGGGAGATGTAATCCAAGTAAACAGGTGTTGTCCACCTTTTCCAATGCCCATCAAATCTTCCAAGTTAGCCAGATGTGACCAACTCAAGAGCACCTTCTTCAAGAGAAAGTCTCCCAACCCAGGCAAGGGTTAGACTTACCGGTAGATCCCACAGGGTCGCTCTTACACACACTAACAGCCACAGATCGATTCTTCTTTATCGATCCTCAGATCCCACCCTTGTGGGTACAAGAAAGTCCAACTAGCAGAAACTTTCATCACTAGCCTTTGAGCGTCTGCGTGCCCTGCGAGTAAAGCAGTTACGTGTGTTTAAGTACCATTGTGCTGAACACCATCTGTCCATCACGTAGCTCCGCCCCCTCTCTCTGTAAGAAGTCGCTCGCTTGTTCTGTGTCGGTAAAGGATCATTCTGACCTTGCTTAACCACACAGAACATAAACATTAGCTGGTCACCATAGCAACCCAGCACTTCTGCAGAAATCCAACAGTGTGTCCAAAGTCAGTCTCGGTTCTCTTTGCATGTTAAAGAGACAGTTCACAGAAAGGGGACACATCACTCAGTATCCACCCAAACGAGATTCTTCAGTTTGGCCAGACTGGGGTGGGCAGGCTATAACCCCCTCTGTTAAGCTGCCAGCAGAACTGAGAGCTACATAAGATTAGATGACTGAGTGAATCCCTTCCTACATTCACAACCGGTGAATGGCCTCTCCCCAGTGTGAACTCAGTGATGCACACTGGTTGATTTGGCTGAGAGAATCTTTTCCCAAAGTCTGAGCAGATCGGTCTCTACCCAGTGTGAAGTCGCTGGTGTGCCTTTAGGATGGATGACTGAGTGAATCCTTTCCCACAGACTGAGCAGGTGAACGGCCTCTCTCCAGTGTGAACTCGCTGATGTATCTTCAGATGGGATGACGAAGCGAATCCCTTCCCGCAGTCCGAGCAGGTGATTGGCCACTCTCCGGTGTGAACTCCCTGGTGTGCCTTCAGTTGAGATAACTGAGTGAATCCTTTCCCACAGTCTGAGCAGGTGAACGGCTTCTCTCCAGTGTGAACTCGCTGATGTATCTTCAGATGGGATGACGAAGCAAATCCCTTCCCACAGTCTGAGCAGGTGAATGGCCTCTCTCCAGTGTGAACTCGCTGATGTATCTTCAGTCGAGATAATTCAGTGAATCGCTTCCCACAGTCTGAGCAGGTGAACAGCCACACTCCGGTGTGAACTGACTGGTGTCTCAGTAACTGATATGATGAAATGAATCCTTTCCCACAGTCTGAGCAGGTGAATGGCCTCTCCCCAGTGTGAACTGACTGGTGTCTCAGTAACTGAGATGACTGAGTGAATCCTTTCCCACATTCTGAGCAAGTGAACGGCCGCTCCCCGGTGTGAACTCGCTGGTGAGCCATTAGGTCAGATGACCGAGTGAATCCTTCCCCACAAATTCAGCAGTTGACCAGCCTCTGCCCAGTGTGAACTGACTGGTGTGTTCACAGGTGGGAAGACCAACTGAATCCCTTCTCACTCACAGGACAGGTGAATGGCCTTGCCCAGTGTGAACTTGCTGACGTACCTGCAGTTGAGATGACCGAGTGAATTCATTCCCACTGTCTGAGAAGATGAATGGGCTCCCCTCCATGTAAACTAACGGTCATGCCAGTTGGTCAGATGATCGAGTGAATCCCTCCCGACAGTCTGAGCAGGAAGGATGATTGACTGAAACCCTTGCTCCACTTCTTAAATATCTGGACAGAGACAGCAAAACTGCTGTGTTGTGTTCGAGATTCCCATACTCAAATTCCTTGCCATTTTTAACCTGTAAAAAGATTTACAAAATCCATCAATGGATATAGGACAACATTTCAGATGAGATTACTTGAGTGTCAAGGTGGGAGCTGGCATCACACTGTTACAGTGAATTTTAACCCAAGTTGGAGAGAGAAATCACCTCCTGACTGGGCAGAGTGCTGGTATCTGGAAGACCATCAAACTCTCTGATGCTCTTCCTGTCTCTATAAGAATGGGGCATTTCTGCCATCTCCAATCTGTGACCTGGCTCAGTTTTACTCTCTCCATTGGTATTATTCTGTGTTCCCACTGAGCTGCATGGGTTCCTGGCCCCACAGTAACTGAAACACTCTCACGCAAATAGCCTGCAATCCATTCCATGCACCCACAACTCTCTGTGTAAATAAAGTTACCCCTGACATCCCCTCCGTATCAACTTTCAAGCACCTTAAAACTATACCCCCTCATGTTAGCCATGTCAGCCCTGGGGTAAAAACCTCCGGCTATCCACACGATCAGTGTCCCTCATCATCCTATACATCTGAAAAAGGCTCTAAACATAAACAAAGATATTATACATTTCTTTGAGGATTTGTTGGGAATAGACAGCATTATGACAGTATAGATAGGGTACAGGTAAGCAGCCTTTTCCACTGAGGATGGGTGCGATGACAACCATAGGTCATGGGTAAGCGGGGAAGTGAAAATTTAATGGGAACATTTGGAAATGCTCTTTACTGAAATGGTTGTGAGAATGTGCAGTGAGATGCCAGCACAAGTGGTGAATATGAGTTTGGTTTCACCATTTAAAAGAAGTTTGGATGGGAGCCTGGATGGTAGGGGTATGGTGGGCGATGGTCCCGGTGCAGTTAGTTGCATTAGACAGTTTAAATGTTTAAATGTTTGTTTGGCATTGAATGGATTGGGCAAATAGCCTGTTTCCGTACTGAACTTCTCCATGTTTCTGTGACAGAGAAGCTGGCTAAACTTGCTTGGAAGGGAAAGATAGGAGTGACAATGGAGCAACAATGGCTGGAGTTTCTGGGAGCAATTCAGGAGCTGAGTGATCGATACATCCCAAAGAAGTGGAAGTATTGTAAAGGCAGGAAGACATAACCGTGGCTGAAATGAGAAGCCAAAGCCAACATAAAAGCCAAAGAGAGGGCATCCAAAAGAGCAAAAACTAATGGAAGCTTTTAGAAACCAACAGAAGACGAATAAAAATAAGTTAGATGAGCTCGGGGGTGGAATTATGATACTGTTGTCATTAATGAGTCTTGGTAGCACCCAACAGTCTGAGGCATTTAGAGGACCAAAATATCGGGGGCCTCAATATCTCTTGAAAACCAAGGTTCCCTGCACCAGTTACCTTTCAGCATAACACTCTCAAAAATGTCTCTTCTGAAGGCCTCCCGCTTACCAATTACTCCTTTGCCAGAAAACGGCCTGAACCAAACCACACTTGTCAGGTCCTTCTGACACCATCAAAACTGACCTTTCATCCCCTCTGTTCTGTTCCCCTAACTAACGAATCCCCTATCACCTGTTTGACTTCCCTCTGCCAGGTAATCCCTCCATCCCCAACAGTTTCTAAAGTGGCCCACCTGGCTGTTGTGTGAGATGGCAACAAGAGTACTCTGCGATGGCTATTTAACTTCATTCCCCTTCATGTCTCTCACCTAGTTTCCTGTCTCCTGCACCTTAGGTGTAACTCACCTCTCTTCATGTCATATCTATCACCCCCTCCAACTGCTGGATGATCCAAAATTCATCCATTTTCAGCTCCAACTCCTCAAAGTGCAGCTGGGTGCACATCTTGTAGGTGAGGGTGTCAGGGACTCTGGAGTTCTCCACACCAATGTCCCCTCTAATTTGTAATGACCAGTGTGCACAGAAATCTTGTACTGTGCATTCTTTTACCCAGTGATGACATGTGCACTGCGAATTTTATAAAGAGAGGTATTCATTTTAACAGCCAGCAAATCACTGTCTGTAAGAACTGTGATCTCCTCTGGGCTCGATCCAGTTCATCTGCCCTCTCACACCATGTCGCAGGCCTGTAACAGGTAATGAAGGATTTTCTCTCCAGTGCTTTTGCACTTTGTCCATAAGTGGTTTGCTTGCTAAATTATGCTTTAAAAAGTCAGATTTCCAAATATCACTCCAATTCTTCCCTCTTGTAAACTCTCCAACAACTTTTGCATCACCACAATACACACAGGTATCACCAGTTTCTGCATTGTACATAAATATTTCCCCTGAAGTCTCCCCCAAATGACTGACGGTGGTGACCTCAGTGATGACAATCCCAATGAATATGAAGGGAAGGGCAGTAGTCTGTCTCACTGGAGTCTAGCACATTTGTGAAGTGAAAGCTACTTGTTGCCCAGGGCAAAGGTTTTTGATATCATTATCTTCCAGAGAGAATGGGACAAAACATGTCGTCACGGGTTGAAAAGTCCAGAACAAAAGGAGGTGGAACAAGCAACACACACAAAATGCTGGAGGAACTCAGCAGGCTGGGCAGCATCTACGGAAAAGAGTACTAATGCTGAGTTCCTCCGGCATTTTGTGTGTGTTGCTTGGATTTCCAGCATCTGCAGATTTTCTCCTGTCAGTGATCGGAGGTAGAACAAAGGCGAATTTCTCAACTGGTGATGTAAAAGATTTTGTTCCCTTTCTCCGAGTTCCTAATCCTTGCATTTAGATAGCTGGAGCTCAGCTCTGTCTGAGAGATCCATCGGTTCCCATTCCCTCATCAGCCGGGAGCTCCCCGGGGCCCGTGTACGGATCGTGAGGCTGAGAGAGAGGGAAGAGAGCAGGACTGTCCCGGGATTGCGGACTGTGATGTCCGGATTTCACAGGAATCGTTCTGAAGTCGGTGTTTCAGAGAAAAACACGGAGAATCACTCTTACCTCCATCCGACGTTTTCAAGGCCTTCAGTGTACTGTGCGCATGCGTGATACTCGGGGACGTCCTCAGCCTGACGCCTGCGCATTTCATCGGTGCCTCAACGACGGCAAAATGTTTAACTCATGGCCCTATGGGTAATCACGGTGCCATTAAAGATTTGTGCAGGTACCGGTTCAAGGTCCATACCTTATTTTTTCGTGTGCATCGAAAAATCTGCAGCTGTTTTACCGCAGAAAGCGGCTCCCATAAGCAATATACTCAATATCAATGCCTATCGAATGCCAAAGTAAAATGCAGTTATAAAACACGGGAGATTCTGCAGTTGCTTGGAATACAGAGACGCACACACACAAAATGCTGGAGGAACTCTGCAGTTCAAGCAGCAACTAAGCAGCGGAGTACACAGGCTAGGCATGCTGAAAGGGCTCGGTGTAAACGTTGTCTTTTTATTCCTCTTCACAATTGCTGATGACTGTTGATTTCCACCAGTATTTTGCAGAAATTAACCACCGTTTTTTTCGATCAACCAGTTTCCAAATGCTTCTAATCTTTCTTGTGTAGCCACATCCTGCTGGTCTGATTCCTCCTCCTCGTAAACTCTAGACCCCATCTCTCTTTGCAGCCCCAAAGCCTGACTCAATCTGGTAACTCCTTGGTTTCTGACTCTGCACCATCGAAGATTCACTTGCTAGACAGCTGTCAGTCTTTAGAGGTGTATTGTGTTACGAGACGCCGGTTCGTTTACTGTGAGTGCGTTTTTAGTGCCTGATTGAGGTCTTTGACGTAAAACACAAAGGGTGAGGGGGCGGGAGAGGGAGAGAGGGAGGGGAGGGGGGAAGGGGGAGGGAGAGAGTGAGGGGAGGGGGAACGGGGGAGGGGGAGAGGGAGGGGAGGGGGAACGGGGAGGGGGAGAGGGAGAGGAGAGGGGGAGTGGGGAGGTGGTGAGTTGGGCGACGGGCGAGAACGTCACAACCACAGTGAGCTCATCGTCTTATTCAGCCCGGAGACAATCATGCAGGAAATTCATGTAGGTGTATAAGATGACGAGAGGCATTGGTCGTGTGGATAGCCAGAGGCTTTTTCCCAGGGCTGAAACGGCTAACACGAGGGGTAATAGGTTTAAGCTGCTTGGAAGTAGGTGCAGAGGAGATATCAGAGCAATGTTTTTTAAGCAAAGAGTGGTGTGTGTGTGTGGAATGCACTGCCAGCGACGGTGGTAGAGGCGGATACAATAGGGTCTTTTAAGGGACTCTTGGATAGGTACATGGAGCTTAGGAAAATAGATTTCTGTGATTCTATGAAATTCAAGGGAAATCTTCTATTCCACGGAGTGGTGACTAGTTGCAACCTGTCACCTCAGGGAGAGTGAGAGGGGAACGGCAGGGGTAGATTTTGATATACGGATATGGAACAGAAACATGGGCAGGAACCAGATGGGCCGAGTGGCCTTTCTAGTTGACATTGTGAGTGTGGTAGAGACAGTAAGTACCTGAAACACGGGATTTTAAACAAAACTGTTTTAACTTTCACAGATCCACGATATTAAACGCCAGTCTAGTTTAAGACTAACATCAGCAGAACAGACTCCTCCAATGCTCAGTAACCAGGGTTCAGTCCTGGGTGCGATGTGCAGCCGCAAGAACTGCAGAATCTGACAGTAACAGTCCCTCATGAACCTGCAGCTGCCTTCAGTCACCGTGATGGTTAGACTTTTAACACAGAGGTGATTTGAACTTCCTCCCTGATGTAGGAGGGTTCAGACCGAAGATGTAGGGGAGAAGGAAAACAAAAAGATAATAAAGTTGCGTGCACCGTTAGGGATAAGCAGAGAGGAAGAGGTGGAGAGTTTCTTAAATGCATCTATTTTAATGCTACGAGCATTGTCAGATAGGTGGATGAGGTTAGAGCATGGATTGAGACATGGAAATATGATGTTGTAGCTATTAGTGAAACATGGTTGCAAGACAGGTGTGATTGGCAACTAAATATCCCTAGATTTCGTTGCTTAAGGTGTGAAAGAATCGGAGGGGCAAGAGGGTGAGGCATTGCATTGCTTGTCCGAGAAAATATTACAGTGGTATTTTGACAGGACAGATTAGAGGGCTCGTCTCGGGAGACTACTTGGATGGAATTGAGGAATGGGAAAGGTGTAGTAACACTTATAGGGGTGTATTATAGACCACATAATGGGGAGCGAGAATTGGAGGAGCAAATTTGTAAGGAGATAGCAGATATTTGTAGTAACCACAAGGTTGTGATTGTGGCTGATTTTAATTTTCCACACATCGACAGGGAAGCCCATACTGTAAAAGGGATGGATGGTTTCGAGTTTGTAAAATGTGTGCAGGATAGGTTTTTGCAGCAATGCATGGAGGTACCAACTAGAGAAGTGGCAGTGTTGGATCTCCTGCTGGGAATGAGATAGGTCAGGTGACGGAGGTATGTGTTGGGGAGCACTTCGGGTCCAGTGATCACAATACCATTAGTTTCAATATAATTATGGAGAAGGATAGGACTGGACCTAGTGTTGAGATTTTTGATTGGAGAAAGGCTAACTTTGATGAGATGCGAAAAGATTTAGGAGTGGATTGGGACAATTAGTTTATGGGAAGGATATAACAAAGAAATGGAGTTCATTTAAAGGTGAAATTTTGAGGGTGCAGAATCTTTATGCTCCTATTAGGTTGAAAGGTTAGAAGTTCGAGTGAGCCATGGTTTTCAAGAGATATTGTAAACATGGTTCGGAAAAAGAGAGAGATCTATAATATAGGCAGCATGGAGCAAATGAGGTGCTCGAGGAATATAAAGAATGTAAAAACAATCTTAAGAAAGTAATTAGAAAAGCTAAAAGAGGATCTGAGGCTGCTTTGGCAAGTAAGGTGAAAATGAATCCAGAGGGTTTCTACAGTTATATTAATAGCAAAACGATAGTGAGGGATAGAATTGGTCCCTTAGAGAATCAGAGTGG
Source organism: Hypanus sabinus (assembly GCF_030144855.1). Lineage (NCBI taxonomy): Eukaryota > Metazoa > Chordata > Chondrichthyes > Myliobatiformes > Dasyatidae > Hypanus > Hypanus sabinus. Next base: position 109,682 of record NW_026779225.1, read on the forward strand.
ACAGCTATGGGGGAGATTTTGAAAAATGATTTTCATTGGTATTCACTAAGGAGAAGGATATTGAATTGTGTAAGGTAAGAGAAACAAGTACGGTAGTTATGGAAACTCTGATAATTAAAGAAGAGGAGGTACAGGAGCTTTTAAGGAATATAAAAGTGGACAAGTCTCTGGTTCCTGTTAGGATGTTCCCTAGAACCTTGAGGGAAGTTAGCGTAGAAATAGCAGGAGCTCTGACGGAAATATTTCAAATGTCATTAGAAACGGGGATGGTGCCGGAAGATTGGCAAATTGCTCATGTTGTTCCATTGTTTAAAAAGGGTTCTAAGAGTAAACCTAGCAACGATGGGCCTGTAATTTTGACGTCAGTGGTGGGTAAATTAAAGGAAAATATTCTTAGATATGGTATATAATTATCTGATTAGACAGGGTCTGATTAAGAACAGTCAACATGGATTTGTGCATGAAAGATCATGTTTGACAAGCCGCATTGAAATTTTTGAAGTGGTTACTAGGAAAGTTGACGAGGGTAAAGCAGTGGATGTTGTCTATAGGGACTTCAGTAAGTCCTTTGACAAGATTCCACACGGAAGGAAGTTAGGAAGGTTCAATCATTAGGTATTAATATTGAAGTAGTAAAATGGAATCAACAGTGGCTGGACGGGAGATGCCAGAGAGTAGTGGTGGATAACTGTTTGTCAGGTTAGAGGCCGGTGACTAGTGTTGTGCCTCAGGGATCTGTACTGGGTCCAGTGTTGTTTGTCATATACATTAATGATCTGGATGATGGGGCGGTAAATTGGATTAGTAAGTAAGCAGATGATACAAAGATGGGTGGCGTTGTGGATAATGAAGTAGGTTTTCAAGGCTTGCAGAGAGATTTAAGCCAGTTAGAAGAGTGAACAAAAAAATGGCAGATGGAGGTTAATGTTGTTAACAGTGAGGCGCTACATTTTGGTAGGTCTAATCAAAATAGGACATATATGGTAAATGGTAGGGCACAGAGGAATGCAACAGAACAGAGGGATCAAGGAATAATGGTGCATTGTTCCCTGAAGGTGGAATCTCATGTGGATAGGGTGGTGAAGAAAGCTTTTGGTATGCTGGCCTTTACAAATCAGAGCAGTGAGTATAGGAGTTGGGATGTAATGTTAAAATTATACAAGGCATTGTTCAGGCCAAATATGTATTGGGTGCAGTTCTGTTCATCGCATTATAGGAAAGATTTCAATATAATTGAGAGAGTACGGAAAAGAGTTGCTAGAATGTTACCTGGGTTTCAACACCTAAGTTACAGAAAAAGGTTGAACAAGTTAGGTCTTTATTCTTTGGAGAAAAGAAGGTTGAGGGGGGACTCAATAGAGGTATTTAAAATTTAGATGGGGATAGATGGATTTGACGTGGATAGGCTTTTTCCATTGAGAGTAGGGGAGATTGAAACACGAGGACTTGAGTTGAGAGTTAGGGGGAAAAAGTTTAGGGGTAACACGAGTGGGAACTTCTTTACTCAGAGAGTGGTAGTTGTGTGGAGGAGCTTCTAGTAGAAGTGGTAGAAGCAGGTTCGATATTTAAAAAAAATGTATAGGTATATCGACAGGAAAGGAATGGAGGGTTATGGGCTGAGTGCAGGTTGGTGGGAATAGATGAGAGTAAGCTTTCAGCATGGACTAGAAGGGCTGAGAAGGCCTGTTTCCGTGCTGTAATTGTTATATGGTTATAAAATAACCATCCAGAAATTATATTACAGGATAAACAAGCAGGACTAACTCCCTCAATAGATATAACCATTCCCAACACCCTCATTTCCCTTGACCAATGGAGCACTTCACAACAGGCATTGCTTGTGTCATCAGTCAGACAAACGAATTATTTTCTGTCAATCAGCTTCGACATGTCCACACTCTGTTATTCGGTTCCACTCCCTGCTGCTGATTCCCTTCTCATGATCCGTTCTTACCCCAAACATTTCCCGGAGCCCCACACTCTGCCCTGTCCAGACCTGCCTCTGGTTTCTGACCCTGCTCCGTTGAACATCCAACAGATGGTTTCCCATTCTGCTTTCAGTCTTTAGATGACAGTGGTGTTCTGTAACAACACTTTAGAAGCAGGGAAAATGACCCATAATGTGGAAATGAGCCCTAAATAAGGAGGTTAACTCCCAATGTCATTCTTCCTGAGCCCAGAGATTAGAGGGACAAAGGACATCTGAGACAGAACTGCAGTCAGCTCGACTTCTTCAGTCTGCAGAGAATTCAAGGGAAACCTCTTCACCCACAGAGTGGTGACTGTTTGGAACCAATCACCACAGGGAGAGCGAGATGGGAACAACAGGGGAGGATTTAAAAGGACTGTCGTGTAGTTGAAACTCTGGCAAGGTCCAGGCGGCCACTCTCTACTGTACACGTGGTGTGTTATAAATTCACTAAGTACCAAAGACAGAGTTTAAAATAGAACTGATTTATTTGCACATATCCAGAATATTAAACTCCAGTCCCATTAAAGGTGGATATGCAGCAGAAGAAACTCCTCCCATGCCCAGTGACCAGGATGCAGAACAGGGTGTGGTGAGCAGCAGCAAATATTGCAGAGTTCAGCACTGACAGTCACTCTCGAAATTGCATTCAGCAACGGTGATGGACAAATATCCAGCATGCAGATTATTGAAACTTTCTCTCCAATGTGAACCCTGTAGTGTGTCACAAGGTTAGATTACTGTCTGAAACCATTCCCAGATTCACAGCAGGTGAACATCCTCGCCCCAGTGAGAACTCAATGATACGCATTCATTTGAGATCACTGAGAGAATCTCTTCCCAATGTCTGACTGATAATGTTTTAAAGGATTTGGGGGATACTCAGATTCATGTAAATAATGGGTTGAGGTTGAGTACCAACTGTGCCTGTGTTTGTGAATGGCTATATTTAAGATGAAGTCTCACAGCTGCTTTTTGGAGCGACATAAAGGTTGAAGCTCATACAGATCCAAAAAAGACGTCTCCTAATAATTCACACCTTTGGTTTCGACAAAAGATGGTTGCTCATGAAGATAAGACAGGACATTCCTTTCTTAATTACAACTTAAAGTTGAAGGTGTCTCTTATCTAAGTTATTAAGCTTTGCTTTATTTGAGCAACTGGAATATCTTTGGAAGTGATTGTTCTTTTTTATCGGTGGCCTTATAAATTGTAGCTATTCTGGAAGTCGAGCAGTGAACTTGTTTGAACCGCCAGAGGGATGAGACGCTTTTCCCCTTGATGTCGGGACAAAGTTACCTAGCCGGAGGAGCTCGAAGAAATAACCTGGTGAACGGATAAGTAACGATCTTTCAGGGCTGTGGTTACTTGATCCGGTGAATTTAAGTCTACACTTATTGCTGTGGCTCGAATCCCAAAATAGGGAATGTCGCTCTGGGCTGAGTAGGTGACTGAAGACTTGAGTCGAATCGCAATTGGGTAGCAGGGCGTCCGAGGTACATTTTTACCTCGCCCACGGGATTGGTACCTTGACCAGATCAAAAGAACTATTCGGACCAGGATTTAAGGTAAGCAGTTGTCTCGGTAAGGTTGCTGCGGGTGACATTGGCTATTCTGTATGACGGCCGGAAGCGGGATTGGGGCCCCGGTCGGGAGAAGCGGTCGCTGCTGCCCGGCGAATTCGATAAGGGGTCACGTAAGTCTCAGAATATGGCAGGTTGAAATTTGATAAGGATGCGACACTGGCAGCCCGGTAAATTTCTCACCTCGGCAGCAGAATATGGCCGGTTGAAGTTTAATGAGGCAAGTTCAGAGAAATGAAGGAAGGGAACCTCCCACTCCTCCAGAGTATGTGAGTGTTGTTTTGTGAAAATTAACGGAAAATAGGCTAGCAGGTTTTTGTGATAATTAAAGTCTGCCGGTGACATTGGATATTCTGTATTGTTCCTAAAGAAAGAGTCGGGAATGGGGACCCCGGTCAGGAGAAGCGGCCACCGCTACCTCAGGGATTTGGCCATATCAGCTGCCTCCTGATAATATGGCCGGTTGAAGTTGATTAACGAGGAGGTAGGCTGGCTAAATTTCTCACCCAGCGTCATAAATAAGAGCAACTGATATTTGGGCCCCGGCGGGGGGAGCGGGGGAGGAACTTGTGTTATAGAATCATGTAAGCAAGCGGTTAATTTAATCTGGAAAAAGAACTGTGGAAGGAAATGGAAATTCCTGATTGAAGAATGGGAAGATAAAGCGGATGTAAAATTGAATAACACTTCACTGGCCAGTTGGAGGAATAATGCATGCAATACAGAAATAGAGGCACGTGCTGTTGTCGGAACTCCTAAGAGTCGGGAAACCCTTAAAGCTGAATGTGAATGGGTGGATGGGAGAGGAAAAGAGAGAAATAGCAACAGTGAAAACAGCAAAAGGCCGACAACGACAGAAAGGAGGGATTAAGGCAACAGCGCTGAACAAGAGCTGAAAAGGGTCCCGGGATCCCGATCCTATGTTTGGCATACAGACCCTGCTTGATGATTCAGAAGACACGGATTGGGAAGAGGAACAGGGATTATTTCCCAGAGTTCCGATACCTCCGTCCCAAACCAGCGTTCCTCAGCACCCCCTCCGCCTTATAATTCTGCATGTCCTTATCAAGACACTAAGGGATCAGGTATAGGGGAACGAGTAAAACTAAATCGAAGAAATAAGGGGCGTAAAGAAACAGAATAGAGATCAGGGTGAAGAATTAGCCTAATTTACTCAGTAAATGGAGGAAGTCCAAATTAGCTCCCCGGGGCAATATCCCACTAGACAACTGCCCAATCCACGAGCAGCAGACGATATTGTGGAATCGACTGTTGAGGTTTATGTCCCTTGGAAACGGCCAGAAATGATCATGATAATGAATCAAACCCCAGACCGGAATGAAAAACCAGCTAAGTTTGCCCAGTATGTCCGGAGTACTATTAAAATGTATGTGGCTACTACTAAAGATTTATTTGGATTATGTTGCTTGATTTTATCCCCAGAAGGAAAAGGTAAATGGTTGGAACAAATGAGTGATGATACGGGGCCGGTTCGAACTCATGACGATTTACAACAAAATATCCCTGATGATCATTACTGGATTAACCATTTGATTCAAGCACTGGTGCGAGCCCTTCAGCGAACAGGGTGCTGGAATGCAACCCAAGCCTGAACAGACAGGAAGTGAGTATTGGGAAAGTTTTGTTGCCTGTTATGGTGCCTTTACCGGAGATTTAGCTTTAAACTAAGGACAAGATTCGCTCCTGTTTAATGCCATGTTATTTTAGTGTGTTCCTCCCATGTTGCAGATATGCCTCGGACGAACAATATCGATTAGTCTGACAATACTCGAAACCAGAGGAGATGAGTTGTTGTTTATTATTGGAGCGGTCAGAATGAGTCCAAATCAGGTGAGAACTGAGCATGTTCAACGAACACGAAGGCAGACGGTAGTAAAGCAACGGAATACTTTGGACGGTGGGGAGGATCCTGGAAATCCTGACCAGAGATACCCGGACTGGCCTTCTCCTCCGTTCCCCAATCCTGATATGGCAGACTGGGGCCAATATACAGGATGGGATAAGTACCTCCATGGAGGGAAGAATTTACCTCAGAGACCGGCTCAGCTGAATCCACCTTCTAACCCCTTCCAGCCGGGACCCTGGAAGGGGAATCGAGGAGGACCTGATAGTAGACCCTGGTCGCAGGGAACCAGACCTCGGGTACCGCCCAGAGATGAGCCTCGATCTGAAGCAATGGCTAGACCCTGTTTTAATTCTGGAAGATATGGCCATTGGTGGGCAAAATGTCCCTATCACTTTAGGGCAGAATCACCCTCCAGCGGACCACCTCGAGCCTCATTCACAATGAACAATCCTTTCGCATGAGGCAAGGGGCAAAACATCCCAGTCGTCAATACGTCCCCTAATCAAGAACCACATGCTACGCTACGAGTGGCAGGAACTCCAATTCCGTTTATGATTGATACGGGGGCAACCACTTCGACCCTCGATCAGGAGAGTGTAAAGGACAAGGGATACGACTGTGGTTTTATCATGATTTGAGGGATAGGTAAATGTAGATTGTCAGACTATGCCGCTGCCTTTTCAATCCTGTGGACAAAACATTTGCAGTCACCAGCAATCTCGGATGCAATTTGGCAGGGAGAGATTTGCTCTGTCCACTAGGGGTTGAAGTACCCTGCGCAGAGGGGGGCATCAGTTTGGGACTGACTGGGGGAAGGCAGTCCCCCCAGTTTGCTGTTCACCAATGGAGGGGAATCAGCCTAGGTCCATCCACTTTTGTGCCTCCCTTCCCAACAGCTGACTCTCAAGTAACAGTCTGTTGTGTCGCTACTGGGGCTTCGGTTGAAGATGACCAGTATTATACCTCTCCCGAAGGAAAGGAATATTCGGTTTCTATTATCGGAGAAATAGAAGGTAAGAAAGTCTCTGCTTCCCTGGCTCAGATCCTTGGTTGCCTTTGGCGATAAACAGGACTGGTGGATCCGCATATTACCCGAACTGTTAATCCAGGTTATAAGGCAAAGCGTCTGGGCACTCTTGACGATACCTTAACACAACTTGCCCAGACTGTTAAAGGATCATGGCAGCAGCTCCCTCAGGGACGCCTACAATGCTGTGAGTTCCCACAAAAGCTGACTGGACGGTTGACCCGGCATGCATCCAGCATTACCCAATGACAGAGAGAACCCCAACTACGGGCTACCTCTCCCCCCCCCACCCCACGAAGTTGGGCGGACATCTTGCACCCCTGTCCGCATTGAACTGAAAAAGGAACAGTTGTTTCCTTCAGTTACTCAGTAGCCCTTGAAACCAGAGGCAGATGAAGGAGTGCGACCCCTTATAACCTCCTTGCTGGCTCAGGGAATTCCGGTCCCTCGCCAATCACCTTGCAATACGCCGATCTTCCCCGTTCCAAAGCCAGAAAGAAAAGAACGGCGCCTAGTACAAGACATCAGGAAGATAAATGAAATCGTGGCACCCCTACATGTCGTTGGCCCAAGCCCTGCAACTATTCTAAATTGCATGCCTGCAGCCGCCTGCATATTTACAATAGTAGATTTGCAACATGCTATCTTCGTCGTTCCAATACATCCAGATTTCCATTACTAGTTTGCATTTACGTATCAAGGACAACAATACACCTGACTCGCTTGCCCTGAGGGTTGATTCATTCTCCAACGCTATTTTCGCAGACTCGCCAGTGCCAATGACGTGAGTTGAGGTTGTCTAGTAGCTCAGCTTTGATACAGTATACAGATGGTTTACTGATTGCCAGCCATAGCGCTTCCGCCTGCGAAATTGTCACGACGATACCACTGAACTTTCTCCACTCGTTGGAGAACGTGACCCCGCCGCATAAAGTAACGCGTTCCCAGAAAGAAGTGAAGTCTCTAGAGGTCCTGCTCTCAGCAGCCGAACGGAAGCTGACAGAAGACCGAATACGACCCCATTTCAGATGCCCCAATTTCAACTTCGCCGAAACAGACGAGGGTCTTTTTCGGACTCCTGAATTTCTACAAGACAACGAATATTGAATATTGCCATTTACACCAGTCAGCTATCTCAACTGGTATCACTAAACGCTCCGCCTACCTTCACTCTGACTGCCGAACAAAGAGAGGCTGTCACTGAATTAAAGGACAGTGTATTACGAGCCCCTCCCTTGGGGCAGTCCCTCTATGATCGCCCCTTTCAACTATACGTCGCCATTAAAGACCGTTGTGCCACTACAGTACACACTCAAAAACATGGCGACCGACAGCGTCCTGTTACTCTACCAAATTAGATCCCGTAGCAGCAGGATTGCCACTCTTCATACAGATACACCCGTTGTACACACGCTTGTGTTGGCCGCTTCAAATATTACCTTACACCTGCCAGCTGCTGTGCTCACACCACAGTCCACGGTGGAATTCCTCAATAATCTCCAGACTCAACATCTAACAAAAGCTCGGCAAAGGCGAAACGAGATGGCTCTCCTTGATAATACCCTACTGACTTCTTCTCACTCTGAACCCTGCGACCTTCCTAAATGACCCACCACAACCCTTGAACGTTCCAACACATGCTTTTCTATTACAAAATCGTATTTTCACCACCACACGAGAAGATTTGTCCGGTCAGCCATTGTCTAATGCCGACCTCCACTTCTATGTCGTTGGCATTTTTTTGTCAGCCACACCAACAAACCATGCTCAGGGTATGCCATCGCCACTGACTCCACAGTTATTGGACAAGGATCTTTAAGTCCCCTATATTGGCACAAATGGCAGAGCTTTCTGCCCTCACCCGCGCCTGTATTTTAGCTAGAGGCAAATCAGCCAATATTTACACTGAAGGGCAACCAAAGTGGGTACATCGAACCGACTGTAAACCCGCCGTAAAGGAAGTAGCAGAAACGGAGGGGGAATAATATCATGCTGACAGTGCTAATGTTACTTTTCGTACTGTTTTCACCACGTCTACAAACAGATACTTCCCTTTCTCTGTGCCACACACATGCAGAACAAATATGGCAGTCGGCGTGTTTGGTTGGTCCCAGTTTACCCCAGCATGCGGAATCGGGAATGCCCTCGGAACGAGTACCTTTGAGTAGTAGTGAGATGTTAACTGTGAGATTTCTGAACGCTTTGAGTAAAACATCAGACCCATTTTTGGATCGATGGTGGATATCAGGATGTAATAGAAACCAGAATTGCGGGTGTCTCTGTTTTAAGGGATTTACGAATCCCTACAGAAGTGGCTGAGAGACTTGCCCATAGAACTTGCCCATACTCTGAGTAAGGTAAACGGGACCGGTTATTGCCGAACTGGAGCAATAGAGGAAACGTTATTGGGAAATAGCTCTTGTACAGAAATTAGAGCTGATTCCCCTCCGTTCGCTGATAATGGAACTGACTGGTTATGTGGTAAAAAGGTATATCCGTGGCTGTCAGGGCCTTATGATGACAAGGGAACCATCACAGCGAGAAATTGGACGGGCTGTTGCTGATTACCTTATGTAGCACCCTTTATATATTCATTAGCCAACATTTCTCATCAGAGCAAGAAGGAAATAAAAGAGGAATTAGAGAAAGTGAGAGATTTTGGACGAGAGTATTTCCTTTGCATGGGACAGCCCGAAATTCGAGAGAAGAGATCAGGTTGACAGCTGTACCAGAGGAGTTGGCGAACAGTACTTCTCGGGTTTTAACCGATGTCGAGACCCAGATTAAGGATTTAACTACTGAAATAGTAGCTCTGAGGATGGTAGCTTTACTGGGATGGCATTGGATTTATTGCCAGCAGAGAAAGGGTTGTCATAGACAATAGACAATAGACAATAGGTGCAGAAGTAGACCATTCGGCCTCTCGAGTCTGCAACGCTATTCTGAGATCATGGCTGATCATTCACTATCAATACCCAGTCCCTGCCTTGTCCCCATATCCCTTGATTCCCCTATCCAGTAGATATCTATCTAGCTCCTTCTTGAAAGTATCCAGAGAATTGGCCTCCACCGTCTTCCGAGGCAGTGCATTCCACACCTCCACAACTCTCTGGGAGAAGAAGTTTTTCCTCAACTCTGATTTAAATAACTGACCTCTTATTCTCAATCCATGCCCTCTGGTACTGGACTCTCCCAACATCTGGAACATATTTCCTGCCTCAATCCTATCAAATCCTTTAATTATCTTAAACGTTTCAATCAGATACCCTCTCAATCTCCTCAATTCCAGCGTGTACAAGCCCAATCTCTCCAATCTCTCTGCGTAAGACCGCCCTGCCATCCCAGGAATCAACCTAGTGAATCTACGCTGCACTTCCCCAATTGCCAGAATGTCCTTCCTTAAACTTGGAGACCAAAACTGTGCACAATATTCCAGGTGTGGTCTCACCAGGGCCCTATACAAATGCAAAAGGACATCCTTGCTCTTGTACTCAATTCCCCTTATAATAAAGGCCAACATTCCATTTGCCCTCTTCAATGCCTGTTGCACTTGTTCATTCACCTTCATTGACTGATGGACTAGGACTCCTAGGTCTCTTTGCATTTCTCCCTTACCTAACTCTACACCGCTCAGACAATACTCTGCACTCCTGTTGCTGCTTCCAAAGTGGATACCTTCACATTTATTCACATTGAATGACATCTGCCAAGTATCTGCCCACTCACCCAGCCTATCCAAGTCTCTCTGTATTCTTCTAACGTCCTCTTTGCATGTCACACTGCCACCCAGTTTAGTATCGTCAGCAAACTTGCTGATATAGTATTGCTGAAATAATGCCCTCATCTAAATCGTTGACATAAATCGTAAAGAGCTGTGGTCCCAATACAAAGCCCTGTGGTACCTCACTTGTCACCTCCAGCCAGTCCGAGAAACACCCATTCACTGCTAACCTTTGCTTTCTATCTGCCAACCAGTTTTCTATCCATGTTGAAACCCTGCCCCCAATGCCATGAGCTCTGATTTTACTCACCAATCTCCTATGTGGCACCTTATCGAATGCCTTCTGAAAATCTAGGTACACTACATTCACTGGCTTACCCTCGTCTAACATCCTTGTTACACCCTCAAAAAACTCCAACAGATTAGTCAAGCAGGATTTGTCCTTGGTAAGCCCATGCTTGCTCGGCCTAATCCTATTACTGCCATCAAGATATGCCACTATTTCGTCCTTAATAATGGACTCAAGCATCTTCCCCACGACTGACGTTAGGCTAACAGGGCGATAGTTCTCCGTTTTCTCCTTCCCTGCCTTCTTGAAAAGTGGGATAACATTAGCCACTCGCCAATCTTCAGGAACTGATCCTGAATCTAAGGAACATTGGAAAATGAATACCAATGCATCCGCAATTTCCTGAGCCACCTCTTTTAGAACCCTCGGATGTAGACCATCTGGACCCGGGGATTTATTAGCCTTCAGTCCTATCAGTCTACTCATCACAGTTTCTTTCCTAATGTCAATCCGTTTCAATTCCTCCGATATCTTATGACCCTGGCCCATCCGAACATCTGGGAGATTGCTTGTGTCCTCCCTGGTGAAGGCAGATCTAATGTACGCATGAAATTCTGTTGCCATTTCCCTGTTTCCCATTACAATTTCTCCCAATTTATTCTTCAAGGGGCCAACATTGTTCTTAACTATCTTCTTTCTCTTCACATAGCTAAAAAAGCTTTTGCTATCCCCTTTTATATTCCTGGCTAGACTGAGCTCGACCTGATTTTATCTCTCCGTATTGTTTTTTTAGTTAAGATCTGCTGTTCCTTAAAACTTTCCCAAACATCTGTATTCCCATTCATCTTAGCCCTGTCATACTTCTTTTTCTTTAATGCTATACAATCTCTGACTTCCTTTGTCAACCACTGTGGACCCTTCCCCCTCTTTGAATCCTTCCTTCTCATTGGAATGAACTGCTTTTGCATCTTTTGTATCATCCCCAAGAATATCTGCCACTGCTGATCCACTGTCTTTCCTGCCAAGGCATCCGCCCATTGAACTTTGGCCAGCTCTTCCCTCATGGCTCCGTAGTCTCCTTTATTTAATTGCAACACATAGGAAACACAGCATAGGAAAGGAATGCTGTACTTATATTCCAGATGAGGCTTCTATTATTACATATCTATCTCAGCTTATCACTCGGGAAATCCAGGAAATTAAGGGAATTGGAGAAAAGATGCATGGGCTTACCGATGGTCAGGCAACCTGGCCATGGTCTGTTAACATTTCGGCGACTTCTGGGGAATGGTTCTGTATATAGCTGTGATAATAATTTTAATTATAACCATAGTATTTCTTATAAGATATATTAATCCTCTTATAGTTTGTTGTAAACCTAATAGATTACTTTATATTTTATCATCAAATAATAAAAAAGGAGGGAATGATAGTTTTAAACGAATTGGGGTATTCTCAGATTCCTGTAAATAATTGGTTAACGTTGAGTACCGACTGTGTATTCTGATTTCTGAATGGCGACTGCATGTTTACGATGATGTCTCTCAGCTGCTTCTTTGGAGCGAGATAAGGGTTAGAGTTCAAGGTTGAGTACCGACTGTGTATTCTGATTTCTGAATGGCGACGGCATGTTTACGATGATGTATCTCAGCTGCTTCTTTGGAGCGAGATAAGGGTTAAAGCTCAAGGTTGAGTACCGACTGTGTATTCTGATCAGTGGATGGCGACTGCATGTTTAAGATGATGTCTCTCAGCTGCTTCTTTGGAGCGAGATAAGAGTTGAAGCTCACACAGATCCACAAAACGCGTCTCCTGACTTTTCACACCTTTTGGGTTCGACAAAAGGTGGTTGCTGTTGGAGATAAGACAGGACGTTCCTTTCTTAGTTAAAGATTAAATTTGGTACAGTCTCTTATCTAAGTTATTAAGTTTTGCTCTATTTGAGTAGCTGGAATGTCTATCGAACTGATTGTTCTTTTTTATCGGTGGCCTTATAAATTGTAACCATTCTGGATTTCGAGTAGTGAACTTGTTTGAACCGCCAGAGGGATGAGACGCTTCTCCCCTTGATGTCGGGCAAAGTTCCCTCGCCGGAGGAGCTCGACGAAATAAACTGGTGAAAAGATAAATAATGATCTGTTTTCTGCTGTGGTTATTTGGTCCGGTGAATTTAAGTTTACAACCTGGACCAAATGATATAGACCTTAGAGTTCCGAAAGAGGTGGCTGAAGAGAGTGCACTTACTTTATTTACTTTACCTTATTGTCACCAAACAATTGATACTACAGCGTACAATCATCACAGCGATATCTGACTCAGTGCTTCGCGCTCCCTGAAGTACAAATCGAAGTAAATATAATAAAAAAATAAATTTTAAATCATAATTAGAAAATAGAAAAGGGAAAGTAAGGTAGTGCAATCCAGGTCTGGATATTTGGAAGGTACGGCCCAGATCCGGGTGGAGATCAGATCAGTGTGGAGATTTAGTGATGATTTTTCAAGAATTAAAGTATTCTGGTATGCTGCTGGAAGACAGGAATGTTGGAAATACCACTTCACCCTTCAAGTAGATAGAGAGGTAGAAGAACCGAATTATAGGCCAGTTAGTCTGACCTCACTGGTTGGGAAGATATTGGAGTCAGATTTTGAGGACGTGTTTTCAGTGTATTTGAGGCTCATGGTAAAATCGGCCATTTTCAGTATGTTTTCCTCGAGGGAAATTCTTGTCTCACAAGCGTGTTGAAATCTTTTCAATGTATAGAAGAATTAACAAGCAAGATATACGAAGGACAATCGGTTGCTGATGTGCACCTGGAGCTTCAGAAGGTCGTTGACAAGGTGCCAGACATGAGCCAATAATATTACAGGAAAGATTTTTGCATGCATAAAGCAGTGGCTGATTTGCCGGAGGAAAATAATAGAAATAAGGGGTACCTACCGGTGACCAGTGGAGTTCCACAGGGATCTGTGTTGAAACTAGTTTTTTTTTTATGTATGGCAATGACTTGATGCCAGAATTGATTACTTTACTGCAAAGTTTGCGGATGATACCATGGTAATTGGAGGGTCAGGCAGCTTTGAGGACGTAGCGAGGCTGCAAAAGCATATCGACGTCTGGAGAAATGGGCAAAGTCTTGCAGATGGAATACAGTGGGGAAGTGTAGAGTCATGCACTTCGGAAAAAAAAATAAAAGGGTAGAATATTTTCTAAACAGAGAGAAAAGTACAAAAAACACGACGTGCAAAAGGACTTGGGAGTCCCTGTGCAGGATTCTCTCTATCCAGACCAGCTCTATTGCAGCTTCCATGTTTTTTTGCTCTGAACTTATCTCGTCCAAAGTTCATGTTTAGATCTAGAAAATAGCTCAGCTATTTAAATTAATTGTTCTGCCTTTGATGAAGGAGTGATCGTCCGCCTATAGAGAGTTTCTCAAAATATAATATTATTATTTTATCGTTTCTCAGCTCCAGCTGGTAAAAATTCAGGTACGGGCATCGCGAGGCGCACTCATTTCTCAGTTTGCTAGGAACTTTTCTGCTCAAATCGAGGGGAATTCTTCTATAGTGGGACATGAGTAGTTAATTTTATCTTCTATAGTGACTATTTCTTCAGATTTCTGGGTTGTACTTTCATTTAAGTTTTGTGGCGTGTACTTCTTATTAGTTTTACATATTCCGGCATGGAGTGTGCATCCTGGCTTTGTTAAAGTAAGTATATCCTTAGGAGATTGTTTTTATTTCACCTCTTCCACTCTCACTCTTTCACGAATGACTTACCAACTTGTAAAGCTTCTTTCTGTCTCTCCTGCACTTCTTACTCTGAATTATCATCTTGTTTCCCCCAAAAATGCCAAAACCGCCAGTGCGGGGACAGATGTGAGTATAGACGCTATGAATTAGGAGGGAATGTGCGACTCTATAGAAAACTCCAAATGAGGTGATCGCGCTCTTCATGTTTCTGTGTTAGTCTCACAGTCAATTAGCAAACCCATGATCCACGTTCCCCTCCCTTTCTGCAGCGGCGATTCCACAACCCCTTGTGGAAGTGTTTTCTTCTTTTATGTTACAGCTAAGGCTAATAAAATGGCTTCTAGTTATGCTAAAAGTAAACACGCTTCTTTGTTATGTTAACTGGTGAGAGAGTGGGTTCTCTCGCAGCTTGTTTGGATTATAATTACTGATAACGAGAATTGGATTCATTTGTTAACCAATTGGGATAGGTGTTATTCTTTCTTGTGGGGCTGTAGGCTAGTGTTGATGGGCTTTTGGGGAGTCGGTGCGAGGGGTTTAGAGAGAGAAGACGCGATGCTGTAAGCTGGGCGACGGAACGGACCCCGAGCGGTGGTCGGAGACCCAGGTTTTCGTCGAGCAGAGGAGATAAGGATAGATTTGTGTGGGGCTTCTGCTCGACCACCGTTGTTGGTTCCAGGCGGCGGGTCGAGGAGGTCGGTGGGTATCGAATGGTGGCAAGAAGACGTCGTTAACTGAACTCCAACGGTCGTGCAAGAAGTGGTTGGGCTTTCTAAGTTTGGCGCCTTTTACTTTTCCATTTATTTTGGAACTCTATGAAGTACATAGTTCCAGTAAGATCTATAAAGTGCAATCATTAAATCGCATATGGTGTACTGTCTGCTATTTGGAGGGGTGGGGACATCACACAGCATCTATCCACGCTGATTAGCCAGACTGTCGGGACCTAAGGCTGCTCCCCCTGGACGGAAGCGATCTGAGCAAGCCTGAGGTTTACCAGTGGGCTACTCTTGTTTGGCATCGCACTTCCTTTACACTCTTTTACCCGACGCTGTCCATTAAAAAAAATCTAAAACCAGTAAAGTTCTGAACCCATCCCTGCCCTTGTGACAGTCGAGTGTCTGTGGTAGTTTGGAACATACTTCAACCAATGTAACAATCACGCCAGCAGCATTGAGAGTTTCTATCGCTACATACCTGAACTGTATGGAGTCAGCAATCTTTCGCAAATTCTGTAATTCCCGGATGACAAGGCATAAGATCGTTTGAATTAATGACATATTTGCCAATCCTGTTCATTACAAAACGGCTTTATTTGAATATTCCACTGAATTGCCGTTAGAGGCGAGCGTTATCTGCACAGATGACCATTTAATGTGAACACATACGTCATTCCATTCCTTAGCTCTTCTCTGAATTTCCTCTGTGTCAGTGTGTAGATACAAGTATTGGTACACACGCTGAGAATTTGCAACATGAACCCAAATTGTTGTAGGATGTATACCGGGGAACTCAAATATCTGTCCTCGTAAAAGTAGTTTTCCGTTTGCCATTTCAGGGAATGGGCTACATTGGGCATCCAAAGTAATATGAAATTAGCTGATATAGAAAACAGCAAAATTATCGATTTTCTGCGTTTTTCCACTTCGGCATCTTTCTGATTGTCGCTGCTGTGCCGAAGCTTTCTGCGGACTCTATTTGCCACAACGATATGTCTTACGGTTAACCCGTTAAACACCAGGATTAAGGCAATTGGTAGCAATGGTGTTAAAATACTGTCCAGTAATTGGTATCCTCTCCACACGGGTGAAGTAGCGTATTCATAAGTGGCGGTGCACCGCCACGGCATGTTGTCAATGATGACGTAAGGTTCAAGGGTAAAGTAAACCGGGGCACATCTCCCACAGCTCACTATAACCACGGTCACGATAACCACCGTTGCTGTTCTCTCGGTGCAGTATCGCTCCCGCAGCTTCCGGCAACATATTGCGATGAAGCGATCGAAGGTAAAACTGACCGTGAACCAAACAGAACAGTCCGTCGCTACGACCCGAAATACAAGTGTCAGAGCGCATACAGGAGTGATGAGCAGGGATCTGGAATACATGTAGATATTGTTGGTCTGTTCCACTAAAGCGACAACGATAACGACCATCAAATCCGCTGTGGCCATTCCAACCAGGTAACGGGTGATGCATTTGGAGAGTCCGCATTTTCCCCGAGATAGGATCACAATCGCCATTAAGTTAACTACAAGAAATTTGGAAACAAAATAGAAATATGGTCAGTTCCCTGAATGCTCCCACTCTGCCGATGCTATGGAGGGGATAGCCTGTTTGGAAGTGGAAAGCGGGAATCCGGTGTGTGCGGTCTCGGTCGCTGCACTCCGGCTGGAGGACAATGACGGATGTGAGTGTCAGTGGATTGACGACCTTCCCACAGTTTCGAGCGAGGCATCCGAGTTCCACGACTCACGTACCGGTGAGCAGTCGATCGCTCCTGTAAACAACACCATTTCCATTATTAGAGGTGAAAGAGCTAAAGAGACTGTTTGTAGCCGTGACAAAGTGGAGTCAATGAGAAATAAAGCACAGGTTCTCATTTACTGACTTACAGAAAAAAAGAGCTACGTGTGGAAAATAGATTGGACCGTCATTTAAATAAGCTGCAACGTGGCTATAAGATCGAAGATTTTGCACTGATCGAGACTCGGGCCTAGAAAAAGCAGAAACCAGCATCACTTCAGAAAGCCTAGCAAGGTGAAATTATGAAACAACGAAAATATTGACACCAACTTTTTTAACAACAGAAGAAAACACTGCGATCAAAGTATGGAAAATGGAAATAAAACCTCTAGATGCCTAAATTCCTCATTCCGGAAACACGTTTTAGCCGACGGTAGCATCTGTGCTCAGTAACAGTGCGGATACCGCAGCAGAGTAACGACGGCACCATACATAAAGTCGCCAGCTCCGGCATCTTACCGGGGACACCAACCGCTACAAGTGTAGGATAGAAAATGGCCGCGATGTAGTAAATCGCCGGATATCCCATATTCCGTCAGAAACAGCGTTCAGTTGTACGGAATGTTTCAGCTGCTCAGATGGACTGGGGATCGGTTTAGCAGACTTTTATTGAGGTGAGAGCAATTCCACTGAGGCAATTAGCGTGAATATCACGTCAGGGACATTAGTGACGACCAACTGCACAAACAATTACGTTAAACTATTTTTACTCACTGTTCGTGTGTCATTAATTTGACTCCTCAAGGGATATAACAATCTAGTTACTTTAAATAAAATATGATGTGTATTTTCCATGTTATTTTCCATGATACCTGGCTTGAGCTATTTAAATATGACTTTTTTTGTATCTGTGCTGCTTTTAAAGTAGGCCTGCATATTGACGCCGATTTATTTTGTAACATTTAACGGAGCACATTCGCTTCTGAAATTGAGGGAAGGAGTTTATTCTGGCGGGTGAACTGGAGAACACTTCTTTATTAAAGGGGAACATTCGTTCTTTCTTTTCTCTCGTTTGTTCCAGTCATTCCGGGCGGTGTGAGTGATGGAATAAATAATGACAGCTGACATATATTACAATAACACTGCTCTTCTATTCCTACAAAAATTCTAAGGATCCACAGCGGTATTCCAAAGACCCGTGATCAAAAAGGGAACGTGTCCTCGGGAGATTAGCGAGGGCTGAGGACAGTTTGAAGAACAATGTTTTCCAGCGCACACATGGGCCGTTTGGAAGGAACCTGTCCTCTGCCAGTGAATGTCTTGACCACCCCATACCCGTGACCTGCGATGCAGTCGATTTAACTTGAAAGATATTCTCAAACCAGCCAGAATGTTAACATTATTTCGCCATCCATTCTCAGTTTGAACAAAAGTAACAAGTTAAATCTCTGAACATTCCGCAGGTTTTCAGGCTGTTCTATTATTTGCCACGAAGTTGTCTGTTTCTCTGCTGATTTGCTTTCATGTATATTGCCTTTCATACAAACATAGAAACATTGAAAACGTACAGCACAATATAGGCCCTTCCGCCCACAAAGTTGTGCCCAACATGTCCCGACCTTAGAAATCACTAGGCTTACCCATAGCCATCTATTCTTCTAAGCTCCATGTACCTCTCCAAAAGTCTCATAAAAGACACTATCGTATCCGCCTCCACCACCGTTGCTGGCAGCCCATTCCACGCACTCACCGCACTCTGCGTAAGAAACTTACCCCTGACATCTCATCAGTACTTAATCCCAAGCACCTTTTTCCTGTATTCTCTTGTGGCAACGATTTCCTCCCGGGAAAAAAATCCCTGACTATCCAAATGATCAATGCCTCGCATCACCATGTACACCTCTATCAGTTCACTTCACAGGTCGCGAAGTGGCCTGATCGAGGGAAGTGCCTGGTGTGAAAAGTGGTAGTCTTTGGCTTGAGAGTCTTCGGCGAGAAGACTACGCCAGGCACAATTGCAGAGGGTGAAGACATGACCGCGAAGCTGATTCACTGTACTACGTGCATGATGTGGGAGGTCAGGGACACTGATGGTGACCCCGGCTGCTACAGTTTCGAACGTGTGTCCAGATTCAGCTTCTGAAGGAGCATGTTGCAGCACTGAAGAAAGAACTGGATGATATCAGGTTTATCCGCGAAAACGAGGGTTTTCTGGACAGCACCTACAGTGAGGTCGTTACACCGAGGATACCGGAAGAGAGAAAGGGGGCGACGATGAGGAAGGAAAGGATGCTTGAAGTACTGGAGACCCTGGGGGATGTACCTCTGGTAAACAGGTTCACCTTCTTGGAAGCTGTCAGGACAGATGATACTGCCAATCTGAGAGGCGGACAGGTCTGCGAGCCGAACATTGGTTCAGAAGCACAGCCGAGAAGTCAGACATCAGGAAGAGCCGTAGTAGTAGGGGACTCCATAGTAAGTGGTACGGAAAGGTGTTTCTGCTGCAACATGCGAGATTTAAGGATGGTGTGTTGCCTCCCTGGTGCTAGGATCCAGGACATCATGGACAGATTGCAGGGAATCCTCAAGGGTGAAGGTGAACAGCCGGAAGTGGTAGTGCATGTCGGCACAAATGACATTGGGAAGAGGAGGAAGGACATTCTGCAGCGGGACTTCAGAGAACTTGGAAGAAGACTAAAAAGCAGGACTTCCAGGATGGTTATCTCTGGTTTGCTTCCAGTTCCTCGTGCTGGAGAGGGCAGATAATGGATCTGAATGTGTGGCTGACGAACTGGAGCAGGAAGCAAGGAATTACTTTCTTGGACCACTGGGATCTGTTTTGGGGTAGGGATGAATTGTACAAAAGCGACGGGTTGCACCTTAATAGGCGGGGGACCAGCATTCTGGCAGGCAGGTTTGTCTCTGCAACACGAATGTGTTTAAGCTAAGTAGTGGGGGGGATGGGATAAGCTGGAAATATAAGGATGGAGTTAAAGAGAAATTGAAAATCAGAAAAGTTAAAAAGGACAACGGAATCAATGGAGTAGAAAGCTCAAGAAGAGATCATACAGTATGGCCAAGTGAAATAGGAATTTATATGAAACGAGAGGGGAGTACCGAATTAAAAGTATTATATACGAATGCACGACGTATAAGGAATAAAGTAGATGAGCTTGAGGCTCAGTTGGAAATTGACAAGTACGATGTTGTGGGAATAACTGAAACATGGCTTCAAGTGGACAGGGCCTGGCAAATGAATATTCAAGGATATACATCTTATCAAAAGGACAGACTGACTGGAAGAGTGGGTGGGGTGGCTCTGTTGGTGAGGAATGATATTCTATGCGAGGGGGGACATAGAATCTGGGGATGTAGAGTCAGTGTGGAAAGAACTGAGAAATTCTAAGGGTAGAAAGACCCTAATGGGAGTTATCTACAGGCCCCCAAACAGCAGTCTGGATGTAGGGTGTCATTGGAATGAAGAGTTAAAATTGGCATGTCGCAAAGGTAATGATACAGTTGTCATGGGGGATTTCAACATGCAGGTAAATTGGGAGAATTAGAATGGTACTGGACCCCAAGAAAGGGAGTTTGTGGAGTGCATCCGAGATGGATTCTTAGAACAGCTTGTACTGGAGCCTGCCAGGAAGAATGCAATTCTAGATTTAGTGTTGTGCAATGAACCGGATTTGATCAGGGACCTCGAGGTAAAGGAACCATTAGGAGGTAGTGACCATAATATGATATGTTTTAACCTACAATTTGAGAGGGAAAATCGGATGTGCCAGTATTACAGTTGAACAAAGGGAACTATGGAGCTATGAGGCAAGAGCTGGCCAAAGTTCAATGGAACGATACCCGAGCAGGGAAGGCAGTGGAACAACAATGGCAGGTATTTCTGGGAATAATGCAGAAGGTGCAGGATCGGTTCATTCCAAAGAGGAAGAAAGATCCTAAGGGGAGTACGGGGCCGCCCTGGCTGACGAGGGAAGTAAAGGGCAGTATAAAAGTAAAAGATAAGAAGTATAACATTGCAAAGATGAGCGGGAAACCGGGGGTCTTATAAGTTTTTAAAGAGCAACAGAAGATAACAAAAAAGGCAATACGCCAAGAAAAAATGAGTTACGAAGGTAAACTAGCCAAGAATATAAAGGAGGATAGTAAAAGCTTCTTTAGGTATGTGAATAGCAAAAAATAGTTAAGACCAAAATTGGACCATTGAAGACAGAAACGGGTGAATTTATTATGGGGAACAAGGAAATGGCAGACGAGTTGTACAGGTACGTTGGATAAGTCTTCACTACAGAAGACACAAACAACCTCCCAGATATAATAGTGGCCAAAGGAACTAAGGTAAAGGTTGAAATGAAGGAAATTTATATTAGGCAAGAAACGGTGTTGGATAGACTGTTGAGTCTGAAGGCTGATAAGACCCCGGGACCTGATGGTCTACATCCCAGTGTACTTAAAGAGGTGGCTCTAGAAATCGTGGACACATTCGTAATCATTTTCCAATGTTCTATAGTTTCAGGAACAGTTCCTGCTGATTGGAGGGTGGCTAATGTTCTCCCACTTTTCAAGAAAGTGGGGGTGGGGGAGAGAGAGAAAACAGGGAGTTATAGACCGGTTAGCCTGACGTCAGTGGTGGGAAAGATGCTGGAGTCAATTATAAAAGAGGAAATTACGACACATTTGGATAGCTGAACTCCTTATAATTTGCCTACCGACACCACCGATCGACAGACGGTGCAAAAGCCACTGCTCTACACACCGTCCTGAAACATCTGGAGAAAGGGAATGCTTATGTAGGAATGTTGTTTTTGGACAACAGTTCCGTATCCAACACCAAAATTCCCCGCAGGCTCGACAGGATGCTCAGAGATCTCCTTCTTGACTCTGCCTCTCAGATCGCCAGCAGGTAATGAGAGTGGGCTCCCTCACCTGCACCCCTCTGACTTCCAACACTTGAGCCCCCTCAGGGCCGTGTACTGAGTTGCTTCCTTTACTCCCTGTATACCCATGACTGTATCGCCACCCACAACTCCAATCTGTTAAATTTGCCGACGGCACTACATTTATGGGCCTAGTGTCAAAAAATAACGAAGTGGCCTACAGAGAAGAAATTATCTCTTTGACACAATGGTGTCTGGTAAACAACCTCTCCTTCAATGTCGCAAAAGCGAAGGAGCTGGTTGTGGATTTCAGGAGGAATGGAGATGGGCCAACCCATATTGCGGTCAATGGATCTGCGTTTGAGAGGGTAAACAGCTTTAAATTCCTGACATCCACATCACCGAGGACCTCACGTGGCCTGTACAGGCCAGCTCTGAAGTGCAAAAGGCACAACAGCGCCTTCTTCACCTCAGACGGTTGAGCAAGTTTAGTATGGCCCAGAATCCTAAGAATTTTCTGCAGTGGCACAATTGAGAGCATCATGACTGGCGGCATCAATGCCTGGTATGGGAACTGTACTTCCCTCAATCGCTGTACTCTACAGTGAGTTGTGCGGACAGGTCAGAACATCTGTAGATGTGAACTTCCCATGATTCAGGACATTTACAAGGACAGGTGTATAAAAAAGGCAAGAAGGTTCATTGGGGATACTAGTCACCCCAGCCACAAACTATTCCAGCTGCTACCATCCGGTAAGTGGTACCACAGCATAAAACCCAGGACCAACAGGCTTCCGGGACATCTTCTTCCACCAGGATATCACACTGATTAACTCACGCTGATTTGTTTGTACTCTATACTACATTGACTATTCTATTTACTATAAATTATTATAAATTACTATGATTGCACGTTTAGATTGAAACGTGACGTGAAGATTTTTACGCCTCATGTGTGTGAAGGAAATAAGAAATCAAGTTAATTAATTTCAATTCATTTCAGAGTGAAGCAGGATGAAATATTAGTTTTATTATATTTTCTAAAGACTTTTTTAAATTACTGCATAAATAGTTCAATTGGTGTACGGAACTACAGTAAACGAAAAGCATCGAAGAGCTCCCCCTAACGGCCTAACCCAGTATCTCCGTGTTATCACCCCACCTTTCCTTTGACATCAGGACAATGGAATCCACGAGCCTAGGAGCACGAACAAACCCACCAGTGCCGGGACTAAGGAGCTTCCACCTACCGAGTCGCCGCTCACCCATGGAGGCGAGGTAAGTCTCCAACTTTCACCCACCATTCCACAGCCGCTTCGGTCTGAAGACCCGATCGACTCGAAACGCCTCGCAGCTCCTCACTCTCCGGGGAGCGATTGTGGCGGACTGGAAATGGGAGAATGTCCCGCCCCCTCCTGCATTTAGCAGACTCTGGAGTGCTGGTGCACTGTTCTACTGTGCAGCGACGACTGCACAAATATGACCTTAATGGAAGAGTCGGCAGAAGAAAACTTTTCCTGCGTCCTCACCACAAAACTCAGGGTCGGAATTTTGCAACGGAACAGCTAAACAAGCCTGAAGCATTTTGGAAACAAGTCCTGTGGACTGATGAAGTTAAAGTAGATTTTTTGGTCTGAATGAGCAAAGATATGTTTGGAGAAAAAAGGGTGCAGAATTTCATGAACACGGGGGTGGATCGATCATGCTTTAGGCTTGTGTTGCAGGCAGTATCACGGGAAACATTTCACTGGTGAAGGGAAGAATGAATTCAATTAAATACTAGCAAATTCTGGAAACAAACATCACCCCGTCTGAAACAAAACTGAAGATGGAAAGAGGATGGCTTCTACAACAGGATAATGATCCCATGCACACCTCAAAATCCACAATGGATTACTTCAACAGGCGCAAGCTGAAGGTTTTCACATGGACCTGACAGTCCCCCGACCTAAACATCATCGAACATCTGTGGCTAGACTTCAAAAGAGCACCGCGGCCCAACAATCTCACAGAACTAGAAGCCTTCTGCAAGGAAGAATGGGCGAAATTCCATCAACCAAGAATTGAAAGACTATTAGATGTCTGCAGAAAGCCCTTACAAGCTGTGATACTTGCCAAAGGGGGTGTTACTATGTACTGCCATGCAAGGCAACCAAACCTTTGGTTCGGGCCCTTTTCCTTTTTTTTTGTTATTTTGAAACTGTAAAAGATGAAAATAACATGCAATCTTTCTTAAAATATTAAAGAAAGGTATGATATTTAACCTTATGCCTTTTAGAAATCAGATCAGCTTTTACTCGTTTAGATATTCACAGTAAAAGAAATTTTGACTAGGGGTGTCCAAACTTTTGCACGCCACTGTATATAGAAGAAAAGTGAGAGTGAAGGCAAGTGGGGCGAGAGGAGTAAGACAGGGGAACGGAGAAGGTGAGGATGGAGGAAAGAGGCTGAGGGGGAGGGGGTGTGCTGAAAGACTAGAGAGGGGTGAGAGAATGTTGAGGGTGAGAAAGAAAGGGGGGACGGAGTAGTAGATTGCACTGTGGAAAGGCGAGGGAGGAAGATGCTCGGGGAGCTGCTCACATTCAGACACGGTGTTGGGGGAGTTCCATTCCTTCTGTGGCAATATAGGACCGGGTGGGTAACACGAAAATCTCGAAAACACACAATAAAAGACGAACAAAGTCAAGACGACGAAGGCAGAAATTAAGATAAACCAGAAATTATTTAGCACATTACATTATCCTGAAACAGTTTAA